>NW_024039736.1:0-155000 GCF_016077235.1 Cyprinodon tularosa | reverse complement strand
AGTCGGTTCAGACAGACTCTAGTCTGTTAGACCTCAGCAGCGAAGGCAATAGTGGTGCAAATACAACTCCCTCCATGATAAATATTTTAACTCAGATTTTTTTCCCTACTCTTGCAATGCAATCACACCAAAATAAAGGTGCAGTACTGCTAACAGCTCTTCACTGCACACATTTTATTTGCATTCGATTCTCAACATATTTTTTCATTGAAAGTATGGATAGAAAACATGCTATATGCATCATAAACACCTTTAGGTTCATTAGTGAATGAAAAAAACAAACATGCACTGATGGTGAGTGTTTTTATGTAGCAGAACATGATATGCATTATTTAGCCGTCCTCTCTTTTTAACATTAGGTGTGTGCGACCTGAGATGAATAGAACATGATATTTTGCAGCATGCCATGATTTATTTAAGGACAAAATGAAGACAGATGGCAGGGCAGGTCATTGAAAGATGTATAAATGAGAGAAAAAAGACGAAAACTCAGAGCTGGCTTAGAGCGGCCGGTCTTTGGGGTGTGTCTCTCACAGCTTTGCATCTGTTAAGATTAAAATTTTAGTTAATTCTTCTTTGCTTCTTCGCTCAGGCCGACGTGGTGGAGACCTTCTGTCAACATCAGATTTTTATTTTATGCTCAGTTTTTAAAATAAATTTTTTTTTTTTGCGCAGTGAAAGAAGTGAATCTGTGTAACTTATCATTAATAATGAGGGACGTGTGGAAAATAATAGCAATGCAGAGTTCAATCAGTGAGCCATTGTGAACAAACAGCTGCTTCTTACTTAAGAATGGAGGCAGAAGATGAACATAGATGCTAATATAGCGCTTAACTGAAAAAAAAATTACTAAAATAGTATTTAATAGTAATAGTTTTGAAATAAAAATTTGCCTGAACAAACTAATCCGTGGGAGAGTAGAAAATTAAATGATTCTCAGCCAAATTAAAAAGGCTTTAAAATGGAAAGCAAGACAAGGAAAATGTTAAAGGAGACATAAACATATTAGCATTGACGGTCCAGGAAAGATCAAAGATTAGCAGTTATCTGTCTGACAAGGGAAGATATGTTTCAGTTTATACATTAAAAAATTCTAACAATGCAATTTTTGTTTTACTCCACTATCAAAGGTTTGCGTGTATAAAAACGTGAGCTATTTCACTGCGCACGCTAAAAAATGTACAAACTGATCTATCAACAGCGTGCTAAAAGGATTTGGTCTTTAAAACGTGCTAAATAGCGCCTCTTATCCATTTAGTACTTTTTCTGCAATGAATATGCAATATGGGGCGTTTACACGCAAAAGTGCGTCTTGTGGGAGGAGAACATGTAAATATATTAATTTAGCACTCGCAAAGTGATTTATCAAACCTGAAAGCAATTTTGCTAACGGTATCTGACTCTATATTTAACACGTTTCAAAAGAAGGTGCAAATGGTCTGTATGCGTAATTGCACACACATGGCAGCGGTTATTGTCGCAAGAAGGAGACATGGAAATGAAGCAAGGAGACGCAGAGAACGCATTTTTTCACTCCGTGTGAATATTTTTGCAATGAACGAGGAAACGATCATCAAAACATATCGTTTATCCAGCATTGCCATTGTGGAGCTGCAATTCCAGTGATTTGCTCCTCACAGAGCGTCAGCTGTTGTTCCTCAATGCTGGTCAGAGGCATCTCATCTACTGTGCCCCCTCCTGTTTTGTTCGCAGATGTTTTGTTATATTCCAGTTTTTCTTTGGTTCGCCTTCTAATATCCTGGTATCTTCTTTTTACTTCATCCACTGTTCGCAAGGTTTCACCAACAGCGTTTACTTTATTACAGATTTGTTCACATATAGCGTTCCTCGGTGTGACAGTCACACTTCTTTGCTGTAGCTCACTTAAATGTTTGTTGGCTTCATCCACCAACACCTCCATTTCCATGGGGTCGAATTTCCTTTTGCGCCTTCTGCTGTCCAAACTCGCCATGCCGCAAACCACAAAACGCGTAAAACCATCATTTAAATAGGGCGTCTCCAACAGTTTTGCACCTGCCACCAGTTACGCAATCGCTCTTGTTAAATCACCCGCAAACCATGGTTCAGCCCCTCGCGCAAAATTCCAGTTTGCGAGCGCAAATTACTGCACGCAAAATTGGATCTTGATAAATCCGGCCCTTTGTGTGGATTGAAAAATAAAACTTTTCCTTGTTTTATTTTAGGATAGAGTTGAACTGTAGAATATTATTGTCATGCAGCCTGTCTGTCTGGGTTTTCTCTGACTGTGACTAACTGGATGTGCTCTCTTCATCCTCTGACATGGGAGCTGGCTCGGAGCTCGTCTGCCTGGCTGTGTGTTTCCTGGACGGGGCCGCCTGTGGAGCTGGTTGACAGTTGCCTTTTGTATCTATGCTTCTTTTTCTATGTCTGCTTCTGTCTCCTTGAACCCCAGTGGGCCTCAGCAGATGGCCGCTCACACTGAGCCTGGTTCTGCTGGAGGTTTCTTCCTGTTCAAAGGGAGTTTTTCCTCTCCACTGTCGCTACAAGCATGCTTAGTGTGAGGGATTGCTGAAGAGTCAATGAGTCGATGCAATCAGCTGGTTTTCCTTAGATAGAAAACTTTGTATCAATCTGACTGGATGATCTGGTGAACAGTAAAGTGCCTTGAGATGACGTGTTGTGAATTTGGCGCTATATAAATAAACTGAATTGAATTATAGTAAATCTGAAGTCAGTTTACCAAAGGTTTTGGTTAATTCCACTTCATCCACCATTTTAAAACGAGCGTTTCTATACAGTAGGTAGAGCTTGGCCGAGTTAGTTTGGAAACGTCTCTCATTTATACCTAAAATCAATTGAAAACTGTGTTTTGGTATCAAATTATTTTCACAGCCAGTAAATCAGGTTTTGCTATTTGATAAAATTTGGGGGATTTAATTTTTTTTGGAAGACACTTTACAGATAAACTGCAACAGTTGGTCGTTAATCCTCCCTGGAGGAGCTGCGCTCCTGTAAACTATTCTGTAGCCCAGATAAAGGTTGAAATCTTTAACTGAAAATACTTTCAATTGTGTGATCTGTTAGTTTGTGTTCATTTTTCTTGAGAGATTTACAGAACTGTCAGTAAATAAATGATAATCCGACGTTCCATAGAGCTGAAAGGCTTTGAGAAACCGTTTGAAAGTTCAGTTTTTATCTCAAGAAATGTATAAATTCTTTGATAGTGGTAATAAAAAATGGAGGAATGCTTATAAAGCTCAACTTATATCCTATTCTCTGTCCTGAGCTCCTGTCCTACCCTGGTTTGACTTGTTACTGTACAGCAGCTACTGTATGAACAGGAGCTACAATTTGAGGTACTGGGATTAAGCACATGTAATATTCCACAAGTAATCCTGAAGTTTGAGGAATATTTTTCATTCAAATGAACACCTGATGAACAAATAAGATCCAAACCAGCCTAGTGCTGCTCCTGCACTTCTATAAGTACAATTACAGATGCAAGTCCATCATCTGAGGCCATGAGAATATCATTAGTGACTTTCACCAGAGCTGTTTCAGTGCTATGATGAGCTCAGTAGCATGAATGAAACTCTTCAAAAAGAGCATTGCAATGTGAGAGCTCATACACTTGATTAGCAACTGTTAAGAAAGGAAGATTTGGTAAAAAGTAGGTCTGAAATTTATCCAGTCGTCTGTATCAAAACTGTTTTTACTTACATTAAAGGAATAGTACACCCAAAACATGATTAGCCTTCATTTTCTACTCACCCCCATGCTGAACAACACTCTGGAGTACTTTTTTGATATCTCAAATGCATCTGGAGATCTGGGAGGCTTCTTGCTGTCTGCTGACATTCAAATAATGGAGGTCTATGGCGCCCGAGGCAGAAAGGTCCATAAAAGTCCACAAAAAACGTGTCAATATTCCTCCATACTGCTCGTCCAATGTATTCCAAGTGTCCTGAGTGGGTAGCGTCCATAATTTACTCGAAACGAAGTCATTTAGAATGTTTTTAGAGCATAAACAGTAGTGTATAGGATTTCCTAAAAGCGCGTTCACGAGTCTACGGAAACCGCGGCAGACCAAACCAGATGAAAGTGCGCATTCAGCGTCTGCTCTGCCAATAATGCAAGCGTAGAAGAAGAAATGTGCTGTTTACCTGTGCAAAGAAAGAAACAACGAAAGAAAAATGTCTGAGGACTTCAGTGTTGAGGAAGAGCATGAGTTCTTTGCCGAGCTGAATGCGCACTTTCATCTGGTTTGGTCTGCCGCGGTTTCCGTAGACTCGTGAACGCGCTTTCAGGAAATCCTATACACTACTGTTTATGCTCTAAAAACATTCTAAATGACTTTGTTTCGAGTAAATTCTGCATGCTACCCACTCAGGACACTTGGAATACATTGGACGAGCAGTATGGAGGAATATTGACACGTTTTTTGTGGACTTTTATGGACCTTTCTGCCTCGGGCGCCATAGACCTCCATTATTTGAATGTCAGCAGACAGCAAGAAGCCTCCCAGATCTCCAGATGCATTTGAGATATCAAAAAAGTACTCCAGAGTGTTGTTCAGCATGGGGGTGAGTAGAAAATGAAGGCTAATCATGTTTTGGGTGTACTATTCCTTTAAGAAAATGCCAAAATACCTCATTTGCAACTATTATTTAAAGCCTGTGGTGCCTTATCTATTATAAAAAATAGATCAATCATACTTGAAATTGTCTTGAAATAACATGGAACTCTTAAAATAACTTAAAGTTGATTCTAACATAAATGTTGATGGTTTAGATGAAGATAACATTTTGGATAATTTAAAGAACCAGGTGAAAAGATCCCAAACACAGATCCGGTCATGCAGTTAACCATGATGCTGCCTCACTTACCAATGATGAAGTAATCATTTTTGAGAGGATGCCAATGGTTTTATTTTTAAAGGAATGAAGTTTTATTGATTGGCGTTCCCATAAAGTCACCCCTGCTGAGAGGTGAGGGAAGGGACGGCTCACCTGAGCTATGACTCTGAGTAAGTTTGGCAGCAGCGCTAACTTAGACTTACTTTCATTTTCCTCTTCAGGATGATAAAGATTAGCTCTTCTAGCCAGAACCAAAGTATAGTTTTTTTTTTCCAGATTTAATGGAACCATCATTTCCTCTACAATTCTCTATCCTTGTAGTATAAAGCAGGAGGTCTAACCTGACTCCGCCAGATGGATTTTCTCCGCATATCCATCTGGAAACCTTCCGTTGAAGTAATTTTGGGAAGGGGCGAAAATACTGGTTAGCTGATTGGCCTATGTTGGTGATAGACGGGCCAAATAAACCAATCAGATCAACGAAGCATATGACGTACTAACAGAGCGACGACGAAGAGGAGCCAATTGATAGATCAAACTCTTGCCGAAACCAGTCGGGAGAAGAGCAAAAACATCTTTTCCTCTGAGAAAAGCCTCCAGAGTAGTGTTTTGCTCTTCTTTCAGTGAAGAAATACTCTGTAATTCCGATAAAACTTGCTCGATAGCCACGCTAACGCTAGTTTCATCGGCTGGAGCCGCGATGTTCTTTAGACTGAACTGTCGCGCTTCTCGTTGCGTCACACCTCAACCCGCCTCAAAGCCAACGCTGATTGGACGTTCGTTTGGTGAACGGCTCCAAATTTTCTTTAACGGAGAGTCTCCAAACTGATCTGCGAGTGAAACCTTGAAAGCTCGCGAGATCAGGATGGTCTCACCAGGCTAAAGGAGGCCAGCCATCTATTAATAATTATCTTCTTTTTCGTTGTGTAATGCTACGGGCAATGAGGAAGTAAAGTGTCTTATGGATGAGAAAAAATAAGGATTAATAACATAAAGGCTGTTGATACTCTTCTTTCAACATATTGATCATTATCAGTTCGTGTGAAATCGTACGAAAAGTTATGCACACTATTTTGTACGTTTTGGACGTTTTTCCTCAAAAAAACAGATCAGTGCGCATGCGCAGGCAGACAGACAAAAAAAGCAGATCCGCAGACGGACGTAAAAATGGGAAAAACAGTGCAATCATCACTTATTTATGTCTCTAACTACGTTGCTTGCTGTTTTATACCTTAGGGTCAGGGTTAGGGTCAGGGTTAGGGTTAATTGTATGTTAAATTCGAAGTTATAAAATGGTGCGTAAGATGCGCATGCGCGTACGACAAAAAAAACATCCAAAACGTACGAAATGACGGTGCATAACTTTTCGTACAATTTCATACGAACCCATAATGAGAATACACTGCTTCTTTGCAAAGGAATTTGAAGAATGTGAAAAACGTAATTCATTAGAAGGAGTTGATCATTAACGTATCCTCTTGCTACAACTTTTTTTATCCAATTTTTTGGATTCTCTCTTTCTAATTTTGTCTCATAGATAAAGTGTAAACATCATGGAAATAACAGACCAACTTTCCAAGAAGAATAACTTCCAGAATCAGCGGCTGAATCCATGCTTTTCTGCTCCGCTGCACACTGTTTAACATTTACATTAACCCTAACCCATTATACCTAAAACTAATACATTCATGGTGATTTAATGAATTTATTGTTAATTAGTAAAAAAATAAAAAACAATAATTTTCTTCACGATCACAGAGTCTGGGCGCGGACATTTTTTTTTTCTTTTTGAGTTTTTACGGCACTAGTGGCTGGTTTTTTCGACAGTAGGCTGAAAGGAAAGTGTGTGCTAATCACTGCCCCACCTGCATGCCCGGGAGCGGCCATTTTCGCCCAAATATAGTAACCCCTCCCTCCTGCCATCTTCCAGTAGTGACGTCACGGTGCGGTAAGCCTAGCGCCATTCTCCCCGATTTACAAGCTAAATCAATGGGAACTACTAGACACATCTAGCCTGGGTGCCATTCCGAACTTAGTCCCGCCCACAAGGTTTGAGGTCGGGAAGTTCGGTCTGGCATTGCTCAATAGTAGCGCGAGTATGATCGCCCACTCTCTGGCGATCCAATCAAATTGTCAGGGTGGGCTTTATACGATGATGGACAGATGATCAACAGTAACGTAATCAACCATGTGACCAAAGCGCGCTTGGGTGACAACAACAATGGCTGCCGCTGGAGAGTTGAGGTGAGTAGATTCTGCTATTAGGTCTGTTCTAGAAGATATCGACAGCAAATTAATTTTAAAAGAGGAACAGAGAAACAAGATCAAGGCTCATCTTCTTATTCTAGGCATGGAACGCTTTGATTTTTGTTGACAACAACTATGCGTCGCTTAACATACGTGACGCACTCCGTTGCTCTTATTGGTTGTAGGTCTATCCAATTGAGTACAGAGGCATTTTTTTTCCTGGTTCGTTCGAAACACGCCCCACAATCACAGCTCTATGGAGCAGCATCAGACTCATTCTGACAAGAATTGAGTAGGACTACGGGGGGCTAAGACACATCTGCAATCAACAACAATTATTGAAGATTTCCAGAGGACTTCACCATTGAAATTCACCAGAGCTATAGTGAAACTGACAATGCCCACGTGCATGGCAGCTGGATGCTGGAATACATCGGGTAAAAGTGGAAAAAAGAGTAATTCCACCTTTCCGATTCCTGATCCTCCACGGACGGGTTGGTCGTTGGATCGCCAACTTGAAGAGGGAGGATTTGCCATCGAACTTCTGGCCAGAGAAAAAACCCGTAATATGTAGCCAACATTTGGAAGAAGAATGTTTTCAAGATGACTTGGATAATAGCGCGTTGTGACAAACACCAGATACAGCACTGGGTGTCATGATTGGTTCTGAATTAAACCCACATGCAGAACACTACAAAGGAGACTGATGAAAAGTTTAACAGAGTTTATTTGACGTTGGTACAAAAACAAGATAACGTTCAGGAAACAGGTCCGGGCTGGATTCTCAGGCGTCTGCAGAGATGACAGTTTGGTTAATCAGATGGACTTGAGAAGTTGTTGAGATTTCAGATTTTCTCAGAAAATACCTTGGTTTTGTTCTGGCTTTCTTCTCTGAGGGAGGGAACCGGTTGGGTCCAGAGACTGTTGGTTTAGCTGAGTGCTCAGCAACTGCAGCGTCTAACTTCTCACTGTTTTGTCTGACCTTGGCTTGAGTGATTAACTCTCATCCAGAGAGCAGCAGGTGGATGCCAAAGTGAGATCTTCAGGTTTGGCTCTCTAGGGCAGGCAGGCAGGTTCAGGTATAGCTCTCCCAGAGCTTCAAACGAGAGACAGGTTTTCCTAGGAGCGAGATGACAAGGCTGGTTAGAGTTAGGTTTAACTCGGAGACAAAGTTCAAAGATTTAAGAGGCTCAGGTTCGCTAACCAAACTTAGCTAACACTGCGGCGTCGAAGGAAGGTCTGGCAGCTGCTTAAATAGTGGAGGTCCTCTAATGGGCTGACGAGCTCCAGGTGTGCTGGAGGGCTCCAGCCCAGAGGATCCACGGCGCACTCTGCTGGAGAAAGGTGGAACTTCTCCAGATCCCAACACTGGGACTTGATCAACAGCCAATACCGCACCGTGACGTCACAAACCAGTAGGTGGCAGTATTGTTCTTTGACAAACATGGATGCCTCCAGTAAAGCACATTCACATGAAAATTACTCTCAATTAAAAACACTTATTTATTGAACGATATGGAATAATTTAATATTTAAAGAACTTTTAGAAGTTTGAATTCTAAATATGAGCGGACTTTTTCTTTAAACCTGCTGAGTTTGGGAGGAAGTCAAAAACGTAAATTATTTTACGTATATTTCCCTAAACAAAGCTGTTGAAAGGTGATTTCTGTCCCTGTAGGAGGTGGAGCTCAAACATGGCCGTGCAGCAGTCAGGTTGGGTCATTTAACCGGGCTTGAAATTAAGTAAAGACTTGAAGAAACACATTTTTATGTTTGCAACTGTTTCCTTTTTAACAATGCTTGTCTGCACATGGCTGACGGCGGGGTGTAAAATCAGTCAAGGTAAGGTGAGAACTCATGCATTAACACCTATTTCCTGCAATTCGATGAGTCAGTCCGACACTGAGACATGTGGGAGCAACAACTGTAGAGGAAAAGTTTCTCTCTCTCCAATAACCGCTTTACTCTACGCAAACATTTTTCCTCCGGAAATTAATTCAGTGCTGCAAATTTAGCAGCATGAAATATTAACATTATTTTAATATTTCATTTCAAATAATGAGGGCTCTTGACCTGTGCAATTTAAATTTAATCAGCACATGCAGAATTTATTAGCTGCATTTTTCCTATATCTGTCTTGGAAAATTTTAGTGGTAATACAGAATCCTCACAAAGTACACAGTAATGAAAAATCAGTCTGTTAATAATGGATGAATGCAAGTGGGAAATAATTGCACATGGATGGCGCTGTAGCGTTCAGAAATAACTCAGAAAATCCTCTAAATGCTCAGAATTCCAGTCTAAACAGTTATCCTGTGAGGTATAAAGGTGGAGACGGTGATACAGGGAAAGAGAGCAAGCATGAAGCGTGTGACAGCTCCATCACAGAGAACGGGCTGAAGGTCAGGCGTGCAGTAATTGCTGCGCCCAGTTTCCATTTGTCTTAACCGGGGCGTTTGCGTTCAGAAATCAGCTGCAGGTGAAAAGGCGCTCGGCGGCCTGTCATCCTCAGTCACCTTCATCTGTGAAGACAAGCAGGGGGAGGGAAGGAGGGGGTTGCAAGGCTGCAGGTAGAGCTGGGGCATCATAATCACACAGGCATATTCCATCTTGGAAGTAAATAAAATGTTCTACAAATTTGTCACATTTCTACTCACAATGCAAATGACTTACAATAGGAGTGAATGTGTGTTGGTATTTCAGACATGCACCGAGGTGCAGCTTCAAAATAAATCAAGTTTTTCTGTCATATTAGAGGCTTTTCACCTACAGAAATAAACCATAAAATTATTCAGAAGTAAAGAACTTTCTACCACAAAGTTGGTTCATATTTTTGTTGGATTTATTACAAGTTGATTAACTTTAGGCATAAATGCAAAGTTAACTGATTCTCAGTCATTCGAAAAAAGTTAAAATCAATCAACTCAACTTTGTTTCCAAGTTTGAAGACGTTTCGCTTCCCATCCAAGAAGATTTGTCAATTTTGAATTGTATTGCTTTTAAATTTTATTCTGGATTTAACAGGAAGCTACGGAAGAGGATTAGGGCCACTGAAAAAAAAAAAGTAAACTGATTTTTAAATTTTATTTCAGTTTAACATGAGAAAAAAGTCAGAATTCTGACTTTTTTCTCAGAATTCTGACTTTTTTCTCAGAATTCTGAAATTAAAGTCAGAATTCTGACTTTAATCTCAGAATTCTGACTGAATTCTGACGATAAAAAAAGTCATAATTCTGAGAAAAAAAGTCAGAATTCTGACTTTAATCTCAGAATTTTGACTGGATTCTGACAATAAAAAAAGGTCAGAATTCTGAGATTAAAGTCAGAATTCTGACTTTTTTTCTCAGAATTAAGACTTTTTTTATCGTCAGAATTCAGTCAGAATTCTGAGATTGAAGTCAGATTTCTGACTTTTTTCTCAGAATTCTGACTTTTTTTATCGTCAGAATTCAGTCAGAATTCTGAGATTAAAGTCAGAATTCTGACTTTAATCTCAGAATTTTGACTGGATTCTGACAATAAAAAAAGGTCAGAATTCTGAGATTAAAGTCAGAATTCTGACTTTTTTTCTCAGAATTAAGACTTTTTTTATCGTCAGAATTCAGTCAGAATTCTGAGATTGAAGTCAGATTTCTGACTTTTTTCTCAGAATTCTGACTGAATTCTGACAATAAAAAAGTCATAATTCTGAGACTTTTTTCTGACTTTTTTTCTCAGAATTCTGACTTTAATCTCAGAATTATGACTTTTTTCTCAGAATTCTGACTTTAATCTCAGAATTTTGACTGGATTCTGACAATAAAAAAAGGTCAGAATTCTGAGATTAAAGTCAGAATTCTGACTTTAATCTCAGAATTCTGACCTTTTTTCTCAGAATTCTGACTTTAATCTCAGAATTCTGACTGAATTCTGACAATAAAAAAGTCAGAATTCTGACTTTTTCCCCATACTATACTGAAATAAAATAAAAAAAATCAGTTAGCTTTTTTTTTTTTTTTCAGTGGCCCTAATCCTCTTCCGTAGGAAGCCAATGAAGAGAAGCTAAGATAGGAGAGATATGATCTTTTTATTTAATTTTCATCAGAACTCTCCTGGGGTGTTGGATTCTTGTTCGGTATGGTTTTGTTTTTAATGGTTTAGTGAAGCTATTAGAAATTCAGTCTCCAGTCTTGTTTTAAAATTATCATTTAATGTGCTACTTTAAAAAAAAAAAGAAAAAAAGAACAATTTCCCAGATTTCTCTCTGAGAATCACCTCTCTGCCTCAGTCACCATAGAAACCGTCAAACGCCGTTTATTGCGGCGTTTTTCTTTTCTTTACACGTAGATATCATTATGTTATTAATAGATGAACATTCTCTATCTGCTCTGGTTCTAGATGCTGCATAGTTACTCGTTAAGTAGAGCTTTGCTTTATAGAATGCACCAGCGGTCTTTTATTTATTTGTTTTTAATAACTTTTCATAACCTTTCCAAGTCAAATTTTTTTTTTATGGGAAATAGTTTTAATGTTTTTATAGCACAGAGTGAGAAGTGAAAAATATCTGCACAGATCTGCTGATCCTGCCTAGCCTGAACCTCTCTATACGCAGTCAGCGGGACATGGAAAAAAATCGGATCGGAGATGAAAAAGTCGGTTTGTTCAGGCTGAATGCAGAATGGCGATTCTCACAGGAAAGATATTAATAAAATAAAAGGAAATTAATGTTGCTTAATGAGATAAAATAAAAAAAAAATTAACATAAGAAAATGTTTATTTCTTCATATTAAAAAAATGCCTTTTTAAATGTCCATGTTACAATATTTTATTAAGATTTATTCAAACTAAACAGCTTATAGTCATTTTGATTTTACTGAGAATATTTTTTTAAGACTATTTTTAAGGCTATTCCTTAAAAAAAAGTTATCTATTAATTTATTTTCTTTAGTAAGCAGGGTTTTGTGAGGACAGTGAGTGAATTTAGTTGTTTGAAATCATGCTTGAAAATAAAATTCAGGGACCGTTCCAGCAGACGGCTCGTCTGCAACACATCCTGCCGGACCGTACGGAGGATAAAACTCTTCATCTCTAAATTGTGTTAAAAATATATTTTCTTCGTCTAATATTTCGAGGAGCTGCTTCTCTTTTCTTTAGTCTTGCCTCATCATGATGAATAACTGAGCTGAACAGCTTCTGCCCTCGTTTCTGTCAATAAACACTCAGCAACATCTGACTTTATTAAACTTTCAAAGGTAGGAGGGGGAACAAGTCATAATGTAAAGAATGACTGAATTATCCAGAGCTTATATCCTTCTGTCATTAGGCTGTGATGCTGGACGCAAAAAAGAAATCAGAGATAAAAAAACAAAAAAACAATCAATCAAAACAGTTTTTTTAACAGTACAAAGAGCAGAGAATGAAAAATATCTGCCATCCGCTGCGTCTCATCTTCCTGGTCTGTAAAAAGCAGAAACATTTTCACTTTAAAGACAAGAAGAAACTTTGTTTAATCCTGAGTACTTTAAATCACTTTTGATTAGTTTAAATCTGCGCTCCGCGACGCAATCCACCGGGAATCAATCACATCTCACTCCCACGTACCTACAGAACCAGAAGCAGCTACTTTCAGGCGGCTTAGAAATCAAATTTCATAAACTTCAATATGCTTGGAGGGAAGCAAACGGCACGCGGCCGTTTCAGAGAAGTTTCTGTTCTTATAATGATTTGATTTCCTTGTAAAACATCAAACTGTAGCAGCAATAAATGAGGCGACGTTCAGCCAAGGAAGAGAAACAATCATCTGACAGGATGTTATGTTAATTGCTGGGATTAAACTGAGAAGATCTATCTTTAATTTTTTTTTACAAATAAGGGATTTTAGGTTTGAATTAGCTATGATGGTCCTAATAAAGATGAAAGATTAATCTTGTAATGATTAAAAGTGTTTAGACGACTAACTGATGGTAAGTGGTGCTATTATCCTTAGAGGGCGGTGTGATCGTTTTCTTCCAGAGGTCACCAGGTCAAGGTATAACATGAGAACTGCTCAGTGGAACAGTGGGTAGCACTGCTGCCTTGCAGCAAGAAGTTTCTGGGTTCAATTCCCAGCCTTGGGTCCTTCTGTATGGAGTCTGCATGTTCTCCCTGAGCATCTGTTGGTTCTCTCGGGGTACTCCGGCTTCCTCCCACAGTCCAAAAAAGATGACTGTTAAAGGAATAGTACACCCAAAACATGATTAGCCTTCATTTTCTACTCACCCCCATGCTGAACAACACTCTGGAGTACTTTTTTGATATCTCAAATGCATCTGGAGATCTGGGAGGCTTCTTGCTGTCTGCTGACATTCAAATAATGGAGGCATATGGCGCCCGAGGCAGAAAGGTCCATAAAAGTCCACAAAAAACGTGTCAATATTCCTCCATACTGCTGGTCCAATGTATTCCAAGTGTCCTGAGTGGGTAGCGTCCATAATTTACTCGAAACGAAGTCATTTAGAATGTTTTTAGAGCATAAACAGTAGTGTATAGGATTTCCTAAAAGCGCGTTCACGAGTCTACGGAAACCGCGGCAGACCAAACCAGATGAAAGTGCGCATTCAGCGTCTGCTCTGCCGATAATGCAAGTGTAGAAGAAGAAATGTGCTGTTTACCTGTGCAAAGAAAGAAACAAC
The DNA here is from genome assembly GCF_016077235.1 of Cyprinodon tularosa. Lineage (NCBI taxonomy): Eukaryota > Metazoa > Chordata > Actinopteri > Cyprinodontiformes > Cyprinodontidae > Cyprinodon > Cyprinodon tularosa. Next base: position 141,265 of record NW_024039736.1, on the reverse strand, counting down.
GAAAGAGGACTTCAGTGTTGAGGAAGAGCATGAGTTCTTTGCCGAGCTGAATGCGCACTTTCATCTGGTTTGGTCTGCCGCGGTTTCCGTAGACTTGTGAACGCGCTTTTAGGAAATCCTATACACTACTGTTTATGCTCTAAAAACATTCTAAATGACTTTGTTTCGAGTAAATTATGGACGCTTCCCACTCAGGACACTTGGAATACATTGGACGAGCAGTATGGAGGAATATTGACACGTTTTTTGTGGACTTTTATGGACCTTTCTGCCTCGGGCGCTATGGACCTCTATTATTTGAATGTCAGCAGACAGCAAGAAGCCTCCCAGATCTCCAGATGCATTTGAGATATCAAAAAAGTACTCCAGAGTGTTGTTCAGCATGGGGGTGAGTAGAAAATGAAGGCTAATCATGTTTTGGGTGTACTATTCCTTTAAGTTAATTGTCTTCTCTAAATTCTCCTGAGCTGTGACTGTGAATGGTTTCATGTTTCTGTGTTGCCCTGCGATGGACTGGCAACCTGTCCAGGTTGACCCCGCCTCTCGCCCGTTGACAGCTGGAGATCGGCGCCAGCACCCCTCTTGACCCCCCTTGGGATCAACCTGACAGAAGATGGATGGATGTATAACATGCAGAGATGACAAAAGTACTCACTTTCCGTACTTGAGTAAAAGTACAGATACGTGTGTTAAAAAATACTCTGGTAAAAGTGGAAGTACTGATTAAACTTCTTTACTCAAGTAAAAGTAACAAAGTACAGGCTTGTAAATTTACTTAAAGTATAAAAGTAAAAGTAGAAACCACTTTTTTCATGCCGTTGCCTACATTTTAAATGGATGTCTGCCAATAGGACTAGATCTCCGTTGTGTTCATTTTCAATCATCTCGTCGTCCATGCTACTATGCTAACGCCACCGCCACCAAGCTGCAATGATTTGCCGCCAATGAATACCGCCGAATCTGTCGATTCATCTTGTAGTGGTGCGTCAAATGCAACGTAGATTCCCATCCAATTAGATTGAATTTGGTATTGATGACGTGAAAAATAATAACGGTAACTCCATTGAAATGATTCAAAACTAAAGTGACGAGCCAATTTTTTAAAATGTAAGGAGTAGAAAGTACAGATATTTGTGTAAAAATGTAAGGAGTAGAAGCAAAAAGGCGCCATAAAAATAAGTAGTAAAGTAAAGTAAAAATATCAGAAAAATCTACTTGAGTACAGTAACGAAGTATTTGTACTTCGTTACTTCCCATCTCTGATAACATGGATGCATAAACACCTCATTTTTTACACAGATTATAAATAAAAATGTCTCCGGACCTTTACTGGTTGATGATTTTTCTCTATTCGGACCCTAATGATTTTTAATTGGTTACCCCTGATTAAAACTCTTGTATTTTGATAAAATATGAGACTTTCTGGTGCTGAGAGAACTTTTACTGCCTGCAAGTCGAAAAGCAAGAGACCAAAGTTGAAGTAGGCCAAAGAGAAAACTCAATTAATGCTTGAAAGTCAACATCCCTCCCATAAGTTTATTGGACGTTGGGCCAAACGAGGATAAATCTAAGATAAGAAGATGAATGATGTTGGGCAGACTAGCTTAAAGCTGGAGCTACATGTCAGTGTACTGATGGATGTGCATCTCTGACTGGACAGGCCTGTCACACCATCATCGCCTGGCAGCACATCGCTGTCCCCAGAGGACCTCCCCAGGCAGGTGAGGTCAACCGCGCGCCGGGGATGAAATCGAAGTGTTCAGTCAACATCGCAACCAACAAATCCACCTACATGACAGTTTGGAGTTAAAATCTTTGGAAGGAGCAAGTTGTTTTGCCCTCAGCGGGGGAAATATTATTGATCCAGCCTGAAACACGGAAAGGTTTTCTAACAGCTGATCGGGAAGGATCAAACATCAGCTTACTTTCTATTTTCACATCTATAGATGGCAATCTGAATGGTTCTACGCAGGGAATAAACACGCAGCGAGGCTGAAAACCAACTAAAAGGGCATTTGGTCAAAAGTAAACACCTTACAAATGAATTTCCAGTGAAAGACGGATGAAACATTGATTCCTATGCATCTCTCACCTGCAATCAGATACTGTACAAATTACCTTTTGTCGATTTGTAATTATATAGCTGAATGATTTCCTGGCAAAGCTGTTTTTACTGATGAAATGTGCTTTTTTTGGGCGGACGCCTCGGCCAGCCATGCGAGATGGAGAGACGGATCGATGGGCGGGGCTTGAGGAGGGCTTTCTTTCCCTCTAAGATGTGAATATCACGTCAATAATGCATTTCATTGGGGTTCATTAAGACTTTGGGACTGTTGTTATGGAGTATTTCACGCCTCAGGATCCTGATCTACGACTTTAAGCTGTAAACAAACCTTAGAAGTATGGGGGGAGTTTTGTACGGAAGAGGATTAGGGCCACTGAAAAAAAAAAAAAAAATTAAACTGATTTTTAAATTTTATTTCAGTTTAACATGGGAAAAAGTCAGAATTCTGACTTTTTTCTCAGAATTCCGACTTTTTTCTCAGAATTCTGAGATTAAAGTCAGAATTCTGAGAAAAAAGTCAGAATTCTGACTTTAATCTCAGAATTCTGAGAAAAAAGTCAGAATTCTGAGATTAAAGTCAGAATTCTGACTTTTTTCCCATACTATACTGAAATAAAATAAAAAAAATCAGTTAACTTTTTTTTTTTTCAGTGGCCCTAATCCTCTTCTGTAGTTTTGTTCAGATATTTTTGAAAGAACAGAAAATGTTTCTAGCAGATTCTGGAACAGCTTCTTCCCCACCATTAGACTGCTGAATGTTGTATAAAACAGGGTTAAAAAAAAAAACACTTAATGTTGGAATCTATAAACTAAATACCAGTCTTATGTTTGAATTTATTCAATGCTGCTTATTTTTTCTATCACTGCTGCTCTTGAAAAATGGAAATGTCTTGAAAGATGTACTGAACGAAATTTTTATTTTTATAAACTACGTGTTTGAATTATGACAATAAAGTCTGCCTAAGTCTACACTGGAAAAATGATCTAGAAATAAGTAAAAACTTCTTAAATTAAGTGTTTTACCCTTAATTAGAGTAGGTTAATGAGATAGTTTGCCAATGGAATGAGTAGTTTTACTCTTAAAATAAGAAATTATAATGTGTACTTAAAATAAGAAAATGCAATTGTGTTTTCTTATTTTAAGTGTAAATTGTCTTGGTCTATTGGCAAAATGTCTTTTTTAACTACTCAATCCAAGCAAAAATGTACTTATTTTAAGAAAAAATAACTTTTCTAGATTTTGATTTTTTCCAGTGTAAGTCTAAGTCTGCACTGCAAAAACAATCTAGAAATAAGTAAAAAAAATTCTTAAATTAAGTGTATTCATCCTTAATTTGAGTAGGTAAATGAGATAGTTTGCCAATGGAATGAGTAATTTTACTCTTAAAATATGATAATTAGATAATATGCACTTGAAATAAGACAATGCAATTGTGTTTTCTTATTTTAAATGTAAATTGTCTTGTTCCACTGGCAAAATGTCTCTTTTACCTCCTCAATTCAAGAACAAATGCACTTATTTTAAGAAAAAATGACTTATCTAGATTTAGATTTTTTGCAGTGTGGTAAATTGAAATTTAAAAAATTGCAATCCAAAATATAAACTTACAAAAAAAAAGTTTTTTTTTCACTTTGTTTTAAAAAGATTTTATGTTTTGACTTTTCTGTAATTTCTTTTGCAAATTGAATTTGACAAATTCTCTTCATCTTGAGCCCGATTAAAACCTCTCGCTCGTGATCAATAAAAATTTTATTTCTAACCTTCATGCAGACCAATGGAAATGCTTTTCTCCTCCTCACGAGGAAAGCTGATCTGTCAAATGCCATTTAAAAGAAAACTAAATTCATAAAACTGAGTGTAAAAAGGAGAATTCTGAAAAATGAAATGTGAAACTTAAAATAACGATAAAATGAAATATGAAACATATTGAAAAAAACAATAACAGAAAATAATTCCCTCCATAGACACCTAAAAAATGTGTTCAAACCTTAATGGATTTCCTTAAACTGCTGTTAAACCAGCAGATATAAACCCAGAAATAAAGCGATGTGCTGACCAGGTCCTGCAGGCTGATGAATTCTGATGGCGGGAAGTGAAAAACCGTCCTGCTCTCCCACTGAGGCTCAGCTGAAATCCAAACATGGCCTGCTGAGGGCTTCTGCTACTCAAATACATTTTTTTCCTCCTTCCAACTTTATAATGACTGCATCAGCAGAGGATTGCACAGGGGGAGAAAAGAGAAAGGCAAAGAGGATACTTACTTATCTGCCACCTCCATCTCAGGTGAATTGTAGGAGATTTGACTATTGTCATGGCAACCCGGAAATATTCCAGTCGCACTGGAAATACCAGCAGCATGGTATGAGCTGCCATAACGGTGTAAATTCAATAGTTTGTTCCTCACAATTTCTATGGAATTAAGATAGAACTGTAATGTTGGCAGAAGTTTGGGGTCACATTGAAATGTCCTTATTTTTAAAGGAAAAGCACTGTACTTTTCAATGAAGATAACTTTAAACTAGTCTTAACTTTAAAGAAATACACTCTATACATTGCTAATGTGGCTATTCTAGCTGCAAATGTCTGATTTCTGGTGCAATATCCACATAGGTGTATAGAGACCCATTTCCAGCAACTATCACTCCAGTGTTCTAATGGTACAATGTGTTTGCTCATTGGCTCAGAAGGCTAATTGATGATTAGCAAACCCTTGTGCAATCATGTTCACACATCTGAAAACAGTTTAGCTCGTTACAGAAGCTACAAAACTGACCTTCCTTTGAGCAGATTGAGTTTCTGGAGCATCACATTTGTGGCGTCAATTAAAGGCTAAAAATGGCCAGAAAAAGAGAACTTTCATCTGAAACTCGACAGTCTATTCTTGTTCTTAGAAATGAAGGCTATTCCATGCGAGAAATTGCTAAGAAATTGAAGATTTCCTACAACGGTGTGTACTACTCCTTTCAGTGGACAGCACAAACAGGCTCTAACCAGAGTAGAAAAAGAAGTGGGAGGCCACGTTGCACAACTGAGCAAGAAGATAAGTACATTAGAGTCTCTAGTTAGAGAAACAGACGCCTCACAGGTTCCCAACTGGCATCTTCATTAAATAGTACCCGCAGTAGCCTGTTTGGGAATTTCCCATTGGGACCAAGTAGCACTAAATATGTGACTTAGAAACGACGCTGTCAAGGAACGCTATGGACAGCGGAAACATGCAAGAGGAGGAGAGTTTAGTGTCGGAGGTCGTGGATGAGTCTCCTCCGTCATCCATTTATTTTTATTTAGAGGAGGAAAGCGGGGACGAAGATGTTGTGGAAGAGGACGCCAGGGCGGCAGAAGCTTGGTTTGGTGTAGAAGGCTTCCAGCCGTACAAGTTTGAGCCCTTGCCTCGCAACGCTGCCAGTTCTGTTAGCTCTACGCCTGCCGAAGACACAGACGTCCATCCCCGTGAACACTGGGACGCAACTCAATGGGAAAGGAAAGGATTCTGATTTCAACCGTTGCGTATATTAGCTGCGACACATGAATCAAGATGCTATGACTGAAAACATTTGATTGACAGATGACCGTTGATATATGATTGGCCGAATTTAGGTGTTCAGGCTGACGTAGAACTAACTGCCGAAGATAATGGAAAAAAAAAGACAGAATTTTTTTTTTATAGAAATTTTCTAAAGTCTGATAAAGAGTACCAGTACATTTATATACATGTTTAAGCCAGAATGATTTGACATTTAAATATGACTTTCCTACAACTTTAAATCCTTGATCCAACAAGATCATCTGACAACATATAGAATGAAACTTTGAATTATAAGCAGTAGAAATGCTGCAGCTGTCGAGTAGCATAGTGTTGATGTTTGCTCATGATCTTCGTTTGGAGTCTGTGAGGCTAAGAACAGACAAAACTCAACATTTTTGTTACTCCACAAGGTGCTGGTGAGCTTTCTTAACAAGGAAGGAGGTGCTGGTTGACGAGGACATGTCCGCCAAGATGAGGATCCTCAGAAAGTTGAAGCTTCCTAATAATTTACATACTTTTTATGTACTAAAAATGGAATATTAAAGCACATTTAGGTTGTTTGCATCGCTTTCAGAACAAAACCCAGTGCTCCCCAAACAAGAGACACGCTGGGCAAAGAGTCTTATGGCCTCAATTTATAATTGCTTCTACGTCAAAATATTTTGTTATGTTTAATAGGGCTGGATGCTATTCCACACATATAATAAATAAATAAAAAATCTTTACATAGGTGCAGATGCAGCATTAGGCTGCAGAAACACAAATTACTTTTAAATTAATATTCTATATTTTCAACAGGTGTTTTTATTGAACTACGGTGCAAAGGAGAAAATGTTTTCAAATTTATTCCATAGCTCTGCATTTGTACATTCAGTAACAGGCCCTGAATAGAAGGCTGGTTAATGTGGCTAAACGGCTCGTGGTGTTCCTCACCACAGCCACAAAGCACAGCTATCTGTCTGTCACACATTGTTCCGTACTCACTGGCACACCAGCTTCTTGTCCCAGAAGATACCAACATGGTGAAGGAAGGCTTAGAGCCGTCCGCATCGACCCTTAAAAGCGTCTTGCTAGGCTCTACCCGGGCCGTCCCACTCCAGAGGTTTGACAGGAACATGTGCAAATTTCCAGGAGTCTGGATTTCCGGATGGGGGACTTCATTCATCTCAGTGTGGAGGCGAGTCAGAGATTTAGTCTGCCTGCAGCCCCAGTAACAACCCAGGAGAGGCTTTGGAAGGAGACGCACTTCACATAAAACTGACTTCACACTTTCTGGGGATTTGCTGGAAAAAGGAAAGACGGAAAATAAAACCAGGCTTGTAGATAGCCTCAGCATTGTGTTTGAGTTTCTTTTTTTAAAGGGAAGGAAACAGAAATATCCTTTCAGTTGCCTCCTGGTCTGACTCCAAGCTTCACCGCAGCTCAGACGTCTTCACATATTAAAAGATTATGCCGGTCAGAGGTTACAGATACTGTGACAAGTAAGTCCACAGTCTCATATTAGCTTTCTTCCTTTATCTCAATCACTCGCTGGTCCAGCATGTCTGTTCTGGACTTATTTGATTGTTATTCGCTTCCTGCTTCTATCTCCACTCACTCCTTGTAAAAAGAAATGCAGCAATTTTCAGTAAATAACCGAGGCAACAAATGGGAATCCCAATTTCCCGAGGAGATATAGAAAGAGGATATTGTTTAAATATTAGCAGGTAGGGAACAATTCTTCCTGGTTTATGGAGGAAGATCATTTTGAATGCTTGTTTTGCAGAGCAGCTCTGTGAAAAACAAAAACATTTGTGGTGCAAACAGTGTGAAGAGCTGAAGCCTTAGCTGGTTTTTCCCAGTGTACGCTGCATTCTTGCTGTGAATTACTAAAAAAAGTACTTTAATCTATCAGTGTAGATAATACTGAGCAAAAGTGGAAGCCTCTTAGAACAACTTTCAACTTTCTGAGGAGTATTTAAAAAAACGTATGTTGCACATTAACTTCTAAAAGACCATAAGAATCAGTGAATATATTAATACTTTAATTACTTTCCTGTTGAAATCTGTTGGTATGAAAAGACTACATAGAAAGGGAAGGTTTGGATAACATATTTGAGGCTTTATTAATTATTCAATTTCAAGTAAAATACAGTTTTATGCAATAACTTAATGGTCTTCTTTTTTTAATGGGATAACTTTTGGTCGGTCATATGTCGTTTTGTTAGCTTGGTACCAACTGGCTGTGTTTTAGGACAACAAATGAAAGCGTAATATGGAGCCTTGGCGGAAGTTCAACTGAATAAACGTATTACTTACCTTTACCCGCCTCAGACACAGACCAATCAGCTTTGAACCACACCTCCACTAAAGCCAATCAGCATCCAGAGTTCATCTTAAAGTCGCAGGGAAGCGGCCGTTCAATCCGTGTCATTTCCGAATTCTCCCGAGTGGTGCCCGACTTTACACGAGTGAATAAAGTGAATGTGATTGGTCGATTATCAGGGGGGCGGGATTGTTTTGGCGAAAGGTTCGCGAGGAAGTTTGGTTGTGGCCGGTTTGTCGAAAGCATCTTGCTAACCAGTTAGCAACTTAGTGCTAGTAGGTTCCCAATGGGACATTTCATTGGGACCAAGTAGCTGTCATGGTTTTATCAAGAGCTCGGACCCACATGCAGAGAAACCAATTAAGAGAGACCAGGGAAAAGGTTTAACAGGTTTATTGAGAAGATAATGCAGAATCCAGTGTTGCTCTGAACACTGCTCAACCGGAACAGGAAAGTAAGGGGAAGACATTGCAGTTAGTTCAGGCTCAGAGGGAAATTTGATTCTTGAACTTGAAGAGAAGAATTAGGTTGCTGACTCACGTTTCCAGAAAAGTCGTTGACTCTTTGATTCCAGTCTGTGTGGGGTGTTCCAGTGTTTGTCTCATTCGGTGGAGGGCGGACAGGGTTTACCAAGGATGCGGTTGTTTGTAGGTGAACGGAGAAACTGACTGCCATTTGGATTTCCTGCGGTACTTTAACGGGTTGTTGTGGAGATGAATCCCTTGCTCAGTGTGAAGCTCAAACGATCCCTTGGAAGAAATAGACCCAAACCTCCAGTTTGAATCCCAAGCTCAGTTTGAAGCTCAGATGATCCTTCCAGGGAGAGAAGGTCCAAAAACATCCAGTTTGCAGGATGACTTCCTGCCAAGAGGCAAAGACAAAAAACTCGGTTAGGACTCAGGTTGACAAAACTCAGTTTGACTCCGTAAAACTCAGCTTGGCAAGAGTACCCAAAACTGGCAAACACCCTGGTGTCAAGGTAGTGACAGTCAGTAGCTTAAGAGCACTCCGTTAACAAGGTAACCCTCCGCAGGTGTGTGAGGAGGCGGACCAGAACCAGGTGCCTCCTTGTGGAGGAAGGAAGACAAACGCGCAAAACACAAACCACACAGACAGGAATCCTAACAGTAGCACTGAATTGGTGACTTAGAAACGACACTGTCAAGGAACGCTATGGACAGCGGAAACATGCCAGAGGAGGAGAGTTTAGTGTCGGAGGTCGTGGATGAGTCTCCTCCGTCATCCATTTTTTATTTAGAGGAGGAAAGCAGGGACGAAGATGTTGTGGAAGAGGACGCCAGGGCGGCAGAAGCTTGGTTTGGTGTAGAAGGCTTCCAGCCGTACATGTTTGAGCCCTTGCCTCGCAACGCTGCCAGTTCTGTTAGCTCTACGCCTGCCGAAGACACAGACGTCCATCCCCGTGAACACTGGGACGCAACTCAATGGGAAAGGAAAGGATTCTGGTTTCAACCGTTGCGTATATTAGCTGCGACACATGAATCAAGATGCTATGACCGAAAACATTTGATTGACAGATGACCGATGATATATGATTGGCCGAATTTAGGTGTTCAGGCTGACGTAGAACTAACTGCAGAAGATAATGGAAAAAAACATAGATTTTTTGGAAAATACCGTCTGTTAAAGAGTACATTTATATACATGATTAAGCCAGAATGATTTGACATTTAAATAAGACTTAAAAGAAAACAACAAAAACTGATAACCGCTAATAAAGATCATGAGCACCTGTGTATTTCTGTGGGTATACTGGCCTGACGCAGCATGCTGAGCTGACAGAACACCGTACAGTATCCACTAAGCCAAGGCTTTATTCAGTTCAACGTTGGGCGGTTAATAAACGAGGATCCAAACCATCACTCTGCTGTCATGCAGGTTGATTTTATACGTCCACAAGGGGAAAATGGCTGTAAACCTACCTGAATAGTCGAGTCAAGGCTGCACCGCCGGTGTTAAAAGGTGACTCCCTGGGCCCTCGTCTGTCTAACAGAGCTTGACATCAACAATAACGTTGCAGATGGATGCATTTCTGACACCTGAATCACCACACAGAAGGCTGACAGCCCCACAGAGCGTTTTCACGCCATGCTGCAGCCATTATGCTCCTTGTGTTTGTTGTTGTTTATTTTGACAGAGACACATGAAGCTGACAGGGTCTCAAGGCGTCGTGAAGAGGAGGGTGTTTGCAGATATTTTGGTTTTATTGATGAATTCAGACAAACACCTTCAGCCATCAGCGTGATGACTCAGCTCCTTTAGGTGTGATGCAATAAGGTTGATTGTTTCCCCATGGCTCAGAGTTAGGTTTGTCCCTCTGGAATCCTCCTTCCTGCTGTCCACCTACCCTCTGGCAGCGGAGCCTCCTGCAGCACTAGTTCTGTTCACCACTGAATCCACTTTATTTTTCTTATTTGTTAAAAAGAAATTAAAACAAAAGCCACCCAGACATTCCCATCAGCCCGATTCACTGACTCTTTATTGGCACTGGTAAGATTCATATCATAACAAATGTGTAATTAACCTTGACAGGACTTTACCCAAGCTATGTTGCTTCCATGTTGGATTTCTGGAAGTTGAAAGAAAGCATGACTTTAAATCAGTGGCCGTTTCTCAATTCACAAGAACGCGAGTACGGACTTGTGTCCTCGCCAAGTCTGTTCTTGAGAAGAACCCAGGAAAGTCTAGCCTCGTGAGACCATCCTGATCTCGCGAGCTTTCAAGGTTTCACTGGCAGATCAGTCTGGAGACTCTCCGTTGAAGAAAATTTGGAGCCGTTCACCAAACGAACGTCCAATCAGCGTTGGCTTTGAGGCCGGTTGAGGTGTGACGCAACGAGAAGCGCGACAGTTAAGTATAAAGAACATGGCGGCTTCAGCCGATGAAACTAGCGTTAGCGTGGCTATCGAGCAAGTTTTATCGGAATTACAGAGTATTTCTTCACTGAAAGAAGAGCAAAACACTGCTCTGGAGGCTTTTCTCAGAGGAAAAGATTATTTTGCTCTTCTCCCGACTGGTTTCGGCAAGAGTTTGATCTATCAATTAGCTCCTCTTTGTCGTCACTCTGTTAGTACGTCATATGATCTGATTGGTTTATTTGGCCCGTCTATTACCAACATAGGCCAATCAGCTAACCAGTATTTTCGCCCCTTCCCAAAATTACTTCAATGGATATGCGGAGCAAATCCATCTGGCGGAGTCAGGTTAAGGAAAGTCTGGACTCTGGGAGAACGGGAGCACGCAGAATAAATCTGGCTCACACCGATGACATCACTGGTGACATCACCACATTCAAAGCTTGTCTGGAGCTGCATTTCACTTCCTGTTATTAATAGTCTCTAGATGATAATAATGAACACAGTCAGATAAACACAAATCAAATGAACATTTTAACAAAAAACTCGCCACCAGGGCCAGCGGTACTTCACACTCGGCTAAGCCGAGAGAGGGCTGCCAATGTTAACCCGGGCTGCCGTTACCTTTGGAGCTCCGCTGGTTGCCGCGGGCCTCTGAACTTCGGAATTTTTTTTAAATTACGCACTAAATCAGTAATGTTCTCATCTCAAATTATCTTAAAACTTACTTTTATAGAACAACGGCAACAGAACAGAGAACTTGTAACTTCACACTCTGAGCTCTGCTGCCGCAGTGCATGCTGGGACAGCTGTTAGTCTGGAGAACGGGCAAGTCTGCTCTGTTGCATGCTGGGTAAACATTCTACTGTTCTTATGAATTGGGGCAGTACTAGAGCTGAGGCTGATGACGTTTCATGAGGACACGAAGACAAGTACACAGACTGAGAACTTGCTTAAGTCTCAGAACCATAGGCCATTGAGCCAGATTTATGCTGCGTGCTCCCGTTCTCCCAGAGTCCAGAGTTTCCTGTGTTCTTGTTAAGAACAGACTTTGCGAGGACACGATTCCGTACTCGATTTCCAGTGACGACCTGGAGGATAACGAGCATTAGCATGCTTTGCTACGTAGAGAGAAGCCATATTGACTCAGCACATATTTATGCCCAGTACATAAGAAGCAGAGGCGTCAAGTAACAAAGCACAGTAGAAACATTGGCTATCTATACTTCACTCGAGTAATTATTGTTACACAACTTTTTACTTCTACTCCTTAAAAATAGACTTGTTAGTTTTGTTTAATTTAAGCTCAATTAATCAATAACACCCAGCTGCAAATCTAATTAACTGTTTAACATTCTTTGTCACTGTTTGAATCCAGGTTCAACTCCTGGTTTTTATATTCCATCAATATCAAAATAGCATTTTTTACTTAATACATATAGGTTTATTTTTCTTACAGACAATAGTCTAATATTTTAATTGAATAACATTCAGATAAACAACAACAATAACAACAGCTCATAGAATCCAGACCTGAATTCTCTGTGATGTCAGGGTCAGAAAACGCTTTAAAAAATCCTGAAAAGAGAAGGAGGAGGAGCAGACACTCACCTCTGCTTCCTCCTCAGCAGCAGCAGATGGCTTCTCCATCAGGTCTGGTCTCCGTGACCTGGAGCTGCTGGCAGGCCATATCTGGACTGCTGGGCTTGGGTCAAAGTCTTTTATGGACAGGGAGGACAGATGAAGCATGACTAAGTGAGACGGTGTCTCACACTTGAGATTAGACAGCCAGGGTGTAACTTAGGGATGAAAGCTGGTGGGGGCGCTCAAAGGGTGATTCTATCCGTACAATAAGAAAACATGTTTTTAACTGCCGGTTAAATTCACTGAATGCTGCTGTGTGTCTCTCATCCAATCACGTAGCGAGTTTTTGTACACAGTGAATAACGACAAATCCTATGATGTTACACCGAGAGGCGGGACACGGGAGCAGCAGGAGAGAGGAAAAAAACACTCAAAAAATATGCTTCGTTGATCTGATTGGTTTATTTGGCCCGTCTATCACCAACATAGGCCAGTCAGCTAACCAGTATTTTCGCTCCTTCCCAAAATTACTTCAACGGAAGGTTTCCAGATGGATACGCGGAGCAAATCCATCTGGCGGAGTCAGGTTAGATGGATACAGGATGTTTCAATAAAGTTACTTCATTCAAATACATAGTTTTAGCAAATAAAAAAGTTGGCTGTCATAATTCTTACTACTTTAATACAGAATCCTTTGGTTTTTAATGAGCAAAGGTCACAATATCCTCATTTTTTTAGGTGTAACTGAAAGTGGAGCCTCTGCTAGAATATTCATTGAGGTGTTTTACTTTTTCATGACCGATTAAGTGATTAAGCTTTTTGACTCCAGCTTGTCTGTCAAAAAGGTCAACTACTCAACGTACTGCAATCGGTTCGCATCACTGAATACTTTTTCTGACAGTATGAGGAATAAAAACACACTTTTAATTTTTTTTAGATATAATAAACCAAGGAAAGCACCTTTTTAGCAAAGAGAAAAAGCACCAAATGGACATTTCTTCTTCACATGCCTGAAATCTTGTTAGATTTTAAGCTTATTTCCCTGTCAGGAAGTCTGGCAGCACAACATTGAGCATTTGGTTAGAATCACGTCATAAACGAGAGAAAAAGGAACCCAAGAAGTCCTACTGTCCTTTTTAATGTCTTCACAGGAAGATTACAAGTGAGGAAAATGTCTTCTAGTTCATTTTAAATTAAAATAAGAACCATCTGTGTCTAAAACTTTCCAACAGACTCTAGTTTGGCTGGGAACTCATCAGTGTCAAAATAGCTAAAACACAAAGTAAAAATACATGGCCTGGACTTTTTCTGTGCCGGACTGAAGTAAATGAACAGCAGGTGTGATTGCATCCCTGCAGCGGAGCGCCCTGTGTGGTGCATCCTGCTATGTGCCGTTTACATGGCAACCAGACCCTCCAACATAGAGAGGTCGGCCGCGCGGGAATTCCTGAAGCCGGGCTGTCAAATCTGGCAGCCACTCAGGCGTGGTGTATTGAGTAGCAGGGGTAAAGAGCAACACGCACACATGCACAGACACACAAGCATCACGTGCTCTCTCAAATTCCCCAAATCCATCAGTGTTACTCCCCTTCCAGCAGCACCGTTACACCCATTCTGCCCTCCCCTCTCCTCCTACCTGGCAACCGGCTCTGAGTTCCACTCGGGTTAAACTGATACTCTCCAGGGCCGGATGGATGAACCCGAGCTGGCAGGAGCCAAAGGTTTCAAGGGATGCAATTAATCTCTATCAAAATTCCCTCTTTTAGGTGTGATTAGCAATGAGCTGGACGAAGAAGAGAGGCACAGCTCCCCAACAGCAGGAGCCGCCGCGAGCTGAACACTGAGCCGGGGGATAATTTGTCTCGCTAACGAGGATGTAATATTGATCAGGATGCATAGTGAGATCGCACCACTCTTCAGGACCATTTTCTCTCATCATATTGATTTCTAACATTCAACAAGTCAAAGCATGAAACACTGATCACCTGCTCCAGGAGGTTATTTCAGTTATCAAAAAACACTACAGATTCTGATAACATTGTAAAATTCTTTAAAGGCACACTATGCAACATTTTTCAGTTAATTAATGTGTTCCATAACGTTTTGGATGATTAAATGAGTCATTTCAGGTTGAACAAAGGTTTTCTCGGCCGCCCTGGTGGTCTGTGGGGGAAATACCGCACTTGCAATTGCAGGAGCCCTCGGCCCGCACCCGCAGGCTCAGAAGTCTCGCGAGAGTCGGTCTTGCTTTGCGGCGAGAACTGCTACACCCCCCAGTTAAAAGCATTCTCGCTGCTAGCACAGTGGCGATCTTTGTGCAGTTATGCTACGTTCACGCAGCAAAAGCAGCAAAATCGCGCCTGCTGCTTCATTTTTGCTGCTTGTACCAGTTAGTTCTGACGCGCGGCTAAAGCAGCTTCGCTGCTCTGGCTGCGCGGTGCAAAAGTGGGTCTGACGCGCGTTGGGCGGAGCTTCACTATCCTTTCTCTGCCTTGCAGCTATATTTGCTGTGATCAGTGGGAATAAAGTAGTTTTAATATGTTTTTAAGTGAGAAAATACACCTGAAAACTTAATCAGTGCAGCCAGTTCATTCAGATTATCATCCTGCCTTCCAATATTATTTCTGTCGGAGCCGCTCAGACCCCCACATACCAGCGGTGCGCCGACAGTAGGAATCCCTTCATCAGCAGCCTCTGGCCGGGTCGCCTCCTCGGGGTTCACCGCGGCAGCTGGTAGGTGTTTTTCATCTAAATAATCCAAACTGCAGGCAGCAGGATAATAAAAGCCAACATATTCTGCCGGCAGATTTCTGCATTTTAAGTTAATTTAGGCGTCAAACTGTTTAAGAGGAGTGATCATAGCGCTCTGATCATCAGCACTGTGTCTCTCTCCCTGCCAGCTCCCAGATCAGCTTCTCTGATGGTTGACGCGGCGCGTCGAGCAGCAAAAATTTGATTTTTCCATCTCGAGCAGCAGCGTTTGCGGCACGTCACGCGCGTCAGATGCTTAAACGCTCCCGATGCGCTGCGCCTGCTGCTCAAAACGCGCCGCGGGACCTTTTGCTGCGCCTTGACGCACGTCAACCATTGACTTTGCATGTAAACTCGTTGCTTCTGTCGCGCCAGCTGCGTCCGGTGTGAACGCAGCATTAGTCATTCGTTGCGTTCGCCTGTCTGCTAAGCTCAAAACAACCGCGCCTGGCTTGACGGAGAAACCAGGAGAACAGCTGAGCATATTTACGACAGTGCACTTTTACCTTCGCCCTCTGGGGGGAGCCTCGCTGGAAAATAAACACCGGTTGCATAATGTACCTTTAAGTTGGCTGCAAACAACCAGCCTTTCGTTCAGGGTCTCTCACTTCTACATCGATATACAGACTGCAATGGAAAACTCTAAATCTAGATAAGTCATTTTTTTCTTAAAATAAGTGATTTTTTCTTGAATTGAGGAGGTAAGTAAGACACTTTACCAATGGAACAAGACGGTCTACATTTAAAATAAGAAAGAAACTATTTAATTCTCTTTTTCAATGCATAATATCTAATTAAAAATCTTGATTCTAATGTCAAATCATCTTATTTACCTACTCAAATTAAGGGTAATTACTTAATTTAAGACATTTTGACTTTTTTCTAGATCATTTTTGCGGACTGTGTGCACATCCCTTAAACCTTTTTTACCCGTTAGCCACAAACTTTGCAGCATTTTATTGGGATTTTACAAGACCGACCAACAGGAAGCCATGCATACGCTGTGCCCTCTTCATCAGCTGTTTTAAAGGAAAAGTCCCTTCAGCCAGGAATCATTATTTATACCTAAAACTAATACGTTCTCTGTGATTTATTAGCATTAATCAGTAAAAAAACTAAAATAATAATTTTCGTCGCAATCACTGAGTCTGGGAGCGGCCATTTTTGCCCAAATATAGTAACCCCTCCCTCCTGCCATCTTCCGGCAGTGACGGTGCGGTAAGCCTAGCGCCATTCTCCCCGCTTTACAAGCTAAATCAATGGGAACTACTAGACACATCTGCAATCAACAACAATTATTGAAGATTTCCAGAGGACTTCACCATTGAAATTCACCAGAGCTATAGTGAAACTGACAATGCCCACGTGCATGGCAGCTGGATGCTGGAATACATCGGGGAAAAGTGGAAAAAAGAGTTATTCCACCTTTCTGATTCCTGATCCTCCACGGACGGGTTGGTCGTTGGATCGCCAACTTGAAGAGGGAGGATTTGCCATCGAACTTCTGGCCAGAGAAAAAACCCGTAATATGTAGCCAACATTTGGAAGAAGAATGTTTTCAAGATGACTTGGATAATAGCGCGTTGTGACAAACACCAGATACAGCACTGGGACTTGATCAACAGCCGATACCGCACAGTGACGTCACTAACCAGTAGGTGGCAGTAGTGTTCTTTGACAAACATGGATGCCTCCAGTAAAGCACATTCACATGAAAATTACTCTCAATTAAAAACACTGATTTATTGAACAGGATGGAATAATTTCAGATTTAAAGAACTTTCAGAAGTTTGGATTCTGAATATGACCAAACTTTTCCTTTAACCCTTTAAAGCCCGATCCAAGAATAAAAAACAAAACAGAAAATTACTTTTTTTTTTTTGGTTTGAATTCCTTAGTTGCCCTTTTAACAAAATATGTAAAAAAGAAAAAAGAGAAATACATTTTTGATATTAATAATTTATTACTATGTGATAAGTCAAGATTATTTTTTGTGTAGTCTTCTGCCCTCTGTTATCAGGTATATCTGATTGTGTACTATAGGATTTTGACTCATTTTAACGTATTTCTGAGGTCATACTGTACTATGACTCGTTTTAACCAATTTATAAGGTAATGCTATACTATGACTCATTTTAACCTATTTCTGAGGTAATACTATACTATGACTCGTTTTAACCAATTTATAAGGTAATGCTATACTATGACTCATTTTAACCCATTTCTGAGGTAATACTGTACTATGACTCGTTTTAACCAATTTATAAGGTAATGCTATACTATGATTCGTTTTAACCTATTTCTGAGGTAATACTGTACTATGACTCGTTTTAACCAATTTATAAGGTAATGCTATACTATGATTCATTTGAACCTATTTCTGAGGTAATACTGTACTATGACTCGTTTTAACCAATTTATAAGGTAATGCTATACTATGATTCATTTTAACCTATTTCTGAGGTAATACTGTACTATGACTCGTTTTAACCAATTTATAAGGTAATGCTATACTATGATTCATTTTAACCTATTTCTGAGGTAATGCTGTACTATGACTTGTTTTAACCAATTTATAAGGTAATGCTATACTATGATTCATTTTAACCTATTTCTGAGGTAATACTGTACTATGACTCGTTTTAACCTATTTATAAGGTAATGCTATACTTTGATTCATTTTAACCTATTTCTTAGGTAATACTGTACTATGACTCGTTTTAACCAATTTATAAGGTAATGCTATACTATGATTCGTTTTAACCTATTTCTGAGGTAATACTGTACTATGACTCGTTTTAACCAATTTATAAGGTAATGCTATACTATGATTCATTTGAACCTATTTCTGAGGTAATACTGTACTATGACTCGTTTTAACCAATTTATAAGGTAATGCTATACTATGATTCATTTTAACCTATTTCTGAGGTAATACTGTACTATGACTCGTTTTAACCAATTTATAAGGTAATGCTATACTATGATTAATTTTAACCTATATCTGAGGTAATA
This sequence comes from Cyprinodon tularosa, assembly GCF_016077235.1. Classification (NCBI taxonomy): domain Eukaryota; kingdom Metazoa; phylum Chordata; class Actinopteri; order Cyprinodontiformes; family Cyprinodontidae; genus Cyprinodon; species Cyprinodon tularosa. Next base: position 123,145 of record NW_024039736.1, on the reverse strand, counting down.
CTGTACTATGACTCGTTTTAACCAATTTATAAGGTAGTGCTATACTATGATTCGTTTTAACCTATTTCTGAGGTAATACTGTACTATGACTCGTTTTAACCAATTTAGAAGGTAATGCTATACTATGATTCATTTGAACCTATTTCTGAGGTAATACTGTACTATGACTCGTTTTAACCAATTTATAAGGTAATGCTATACTATGATTCGTTTTAACCTATTTCTGAGGTAATACTGTACTATGACTCGTTTTAACCAATTTATAAGGTAATGCTATACTATGATTCATTTGAACCTATTTCTGAGGTAATACTGTACTATGCCTCGTTTTAACCAATTTATAAGGTAATGCTATACTATGATTCATTTGAACCTATTTCTGAGGTAATACTGTACTATGACTCGTTTTAACCAATTTATAAGGTAATGCTATACTATGATTCATTTTAACCTATTTCTGAGGTAATACTGTACTATGACTCGTTTTAACCAATTTATAAGGTAATGCTATACTATGATTCATTTTAACCTATTTCTGAGGTAATACTGTACTATGACTTGTTTTAACCAATTTATAAGGTAATGCTATACTATGATTCATTTGAACCTATTTCTGAGGTAATACTGTACTATGCCTCGTTTTAACCAATTTATAAGGTAATGCTATACTATGATTCATTTGAACCTATTTCTGAGGTAATACTGTACTATGACTCGTTTTAACCAATTTATAAGGTAATGCTATACTATGATTCATTTTAACCTATTTCTGAGGTAATACTGTACTATGACTCGTTTTAACCAATTTATAAGGTAATGCTATACTATGATTCATTTTAACCTATTTCTGAGGTAATACTGTACTATGACTCGTTTTAACCAATTTATAAGGTAATGCTATACTTTGATTCATTTTAACCTATTTCTTAGGTAATACTGTACTATGACTCGTTTTAACCAATTTATAAGGTAATGCTATACTATGATTCATTTTAACCTATTTCTGAGGTAATACTGTACTATGACTCGTTTTAACCAATTTATAAGGTAATGCTATACTATGATTCATTTTAACCTATTTCTGAGGTAATACTGTACTATGACTTGTTTTAACCAATTTAGAAGGTAATGCTATACAGGTGCTGGTCATAAAATTAGAATATCATGAAAAAGTAGATTGATTTCAGTAATTCCATTTAAAAAGTGAAACTTGTATATTATATTCATACATTACATACAAACTCATATATTTCAGATGTTTATTTTGTTTAATTTTGATGATTACAAATGACAACAAATGAAAATCTCAAATTCATCATATCAGAAAATTAGAATATTGTGAAAAGGTTCAAAATTGATGGCCCCTGGTGCCACACTCTAATCAGCTAATTAACTCAAACCACCTGCAAAAGCCTTTAAATGGTCTTTCAGTCTACAACCCCTGGCAAAAAGTATGGAATCACCAGTCTTGGATGAGCACTCATTCAGACATTTCATGCTGTAAAACAAACTCAGATCAAAAACATGATACAATATTAAGGTCGTTCCAAAGTGCAACTTGTTGGCCTTCAGGAACACTCAAAGAAATGAAGAGAAAACATTGTGGAAGTCAGTGAATGATACTTTTATTGACCAAACACAGGGAAATAAATATGGAATCACTCAATTCTGAGGAAAAAAGTATGGAATCATGAAAAACGCATAAACAAAAGACCATTCAAAATACATCACTAGTATTTAGTTGCACCACCTTTGGCTTTTATAACAGCTTTCAGTCTTTGAGGCATGGACTTGATGAGTGACAAACAGTATTCTTCATCAATTTGGTGCCAACTCTCTTTGATAGCAGTTGCCAGATCAGCTTTGCTGGTTGGACCCTTCTTGTGGACCATTTTTTTCAATCTCCACCACAGGTTTTCAATTGGGTTGAGATCTGGACTATTTGCAGGCCATGACAACGACTGAATGTGTCTTTCTTCAAGGAATGCCTTCACTGTTTTTGCCCGATGGCACGATGCATTGTCATCTTGGAAAATTATTTCATCATCACCAAACATCTGTTCAATTGAAGGGATGAGAAAACTGTCCAAAATGTCAATGTAAACTTGTGCATTGATAGAAGAATTAACCACAGTCGTCTCCCCAGTGCCTTTGCCTGACATGCAGCCCCATATCATCAAGGACTGTGGAAATTTGGTTGTTTTCTTCAGGCAGGCCTCTTCATAAATCTCACTGGAACGGCACCAAACAAAAGTTCCAGCATCATCACCTTGTCCAATGCAGATTCTTGACTCATCACTGAAGACAACTTTCATCCAGTCATCCACAGTCCATGATTGCCTCTCCTTAGCCCATTGGAGTCTCGTTCTTTTATGTTTAGGTGTCAATGCTGGTTTTCGTTTAGCTTTCCTGTATTGAAATCCCATCTCCTTTAGGCGATTTCTTACGGTTCGGTCACATACATTGACTCCAACTTCCTCCCATTTATGCTTCATCTGTTTAGTTGTACTTTTTCGGTTTTCAAGACAAATGGCCTTAAGTTGTTTGTCTTGACGCTTTGATGTCTTTCTTGGTCTACCAGTACGCTTGGCTTTAACAACCATTCCATGCTGTTTGTATTTGGTCCATATCTTGGATACAGCTGACTGTGAACAGCCCACATCTTTAGCTACCATGCGTGAAGGGTTACCTTCTTCAAGAAGTTTCACAATCCTCTCTTTTGTTTCAAGGGACATTTCTCTTGTTGGAGCCATGGTTCTCACCACTCCACTTGGTCCAGCAGCCCTCCAAGGTGTCATGACTGCAGGTGTTTTGAACTGCACACTAACGGGCACATCTAATCTGGGGCAGGTGTCCATTTAGGGAAAGGAAATAGACTGGGTGTGTCCTTTTTTTTCTACCTCCAATTTGAGTGATTCCACACTTTTTTCCTCAGAATTGAGTGATTCCATATTTATTTCCCTGTGTTTGGTCAATAAAAGTATCATTCACTGACTTCCACAATATTTTCTCTTCATTTCTTTGAGTGTTCCTGAAAGCCAACGAGTTGCACTTTGGAACGACCTTAATATTGTATCATGTTTTTGATCTGAGTTTGTTTTACAGCATGAAATGTCTGAATGAGTGCTCATCCAAGACTGGTGATTCCATACTTTTTGCCAGGGGTTGTAGTTCTATAGGCTACACAATCATGGGGAAGACTGCTGACTTGACAGTTGTCCAAAAGACGACCATCGACACCTTGCACAAGGAGGGCAAGACACAAAAGGTCATCGCTAAAGAGGCTGGCTGTTCACAGAGCTCAGTGTCCAAGCACATTAATAGAGAGGCGAAGGGAAGGAAAAGATGTGGTCGAAAAAAGTGTACAAGCAAGAGAGATAACCGCACCCTGGAGAGGATTGTGAAACAAAACCCATTCAAAAATGTGGGGGAGATTCACAAAGAGTGGACTGCAGCTGGAGTGAGTGCTTCAAGAACCACCACACACAGACGTATGAAAGACATGGGTTTCTGCTGTCGCATTCCTTGTGTCAAGCCACTCTTGAACCACAGACAGCGTCAGAAGCGTCTTGCCTGGGCTAAAGAGAAACAGGACTGGACTGCTGGTGAGTGGTCCAAAGTCATGTTCTCTGATGAAAGTAAATTTTGCATTTCCTTTGGAAATCAAGGTCCCAGAGTCTGGAGGAAAAGAAGAGAGGCACTTCATCCACGTTGCTTGAAGTCCAGTGTAAAGTTTCCACAGTCAGTGATGGTTTGTGTGCCATGTCATCTGCTGGTGTTGGTCCATTGTGTTTTCTGAGGTCCAGGGTCAACGCACCCACATACCAGGAAGTTTTAGAGCACTTCATGCTTCCTGCAGCTGACCAACTTTTTGGAGATGCAGATTTCATTTTCCAACAGGACTTGGCACCTGCACACAGTGCCAAAGCTACCAGTACCTGGTTGAAGGACCATGGTATCCCTGTTCTTAATTGGCCAGCAAACTCTCCTGACCTTAACCCCATAGAAAATCTATGGGGTATTGTGAAGAAGAAGATGCAATACACCAGACCCAACAATTCAGAAGAGCTAAAAGCCACTATTAGAGCAACCTGGGCTATCATAACACCTGAGCAGTGCCACAGACTGATCGACTCCATGCCACGTCGCATTGCTGCAGTTATACAGGCCAAAGGAGGCCCAACTAAATACTGAGTGCTGTACATGCTCATACTTTTCATGTTCATACTTTTCAGTTGGCCAACATTTCTATAAATCCTTTGTTTTTATTGGTCTTCAGTAATATTCTAATTTTCTGATATGATGAATTTGAGATTTTCATTTGTTGTCATTTGTAATCATCAAAATTAAACAAAATAAACATCTGAAATATATGAGTTTGTATGTAATGTATGAATATAATATACAAGTTTCACTTTTTAAATGGAATTACTGAAATCAATCTACTTTTTCATGATATTCTAATTTTATGACCAGCACCTGTAAGAAGACCTACACTTGCGTGGCATGAAAAGCTGGAATAATAGGCATAAATTGGAAGTAATTAAATACAATAAAGCAGTAAGTTAGGAGGGGCTCCTCATATAGGAGTTAAGATTTCAGCGTAGAGTAGAATAAACCTCAAAATTGGAAGTCAGCAGGGTTCTGGTAATCAGGTTCCAACCTTTTCACCTTCAAGGCGCCTCATAGCACCGTTAGAACAAGGTGAGGAGGAAATTCTGCTCTGACAGCCATCCTGACAGCCCAATCATTACTATAAGATGATGAATCAAACGTTTAGCACCACATGCAGCTGTGTGAGATGGACCGCTCTTTTGCATTTAAATAACCTCTCCTGGCCCACTCCAACACTCCCCTTTATTAATGCTCACTCAGAGGCTAATGATGTAGAACGCCCTGCTAATTACTGAAAATAACGGCCTCAGATCACCACGCCGTACAGCTATCCCCCCACCTTTGCTGTTCTGAAAGGCAGAGATTTTTTGCTGGCTCTCCCAGGGCAGAGCTGAGAGCTGATGGCAAGACTTCAGAAAGAGCAGAGGCTTTAGCTCCGGTGGATCTTTAAAACAGAGGGAAGCAGTGAATTTGAAGCAGTGCATCTACAGCCTCTTACGCTCTGATTATGCTCTGGGTTTTGGTTTCGAATCAAATCTCCAAACACAACATGGGATCTTATAAAAATGTATTGATCCCTGTGGGGGAACTTGACTACTGTGCAAGAATGAGAGATGGAATTCTGGCAGAAAGCAAAGAACTTCAAATCAATAACTATAAATGTACCTCAGATGTTCAAGAAGCTTTCTTCAATCTAAAGGGAGATTTCTTAATAAAGCCTTAGGGCGGGGGTCTGCAACCTGCGGCGGGGGAGCCATGTTTGGCTCTTTGGACCCTCTAAAAATGAGCACATTTCAAACCAAACAGACTCTGAAACAGAGACTAGTTCATCCTAAAGACCTAATCTGAGCAGAGTGGTGTCTGCAGGTCAATGCATCTTTATATCGGAGAAACCAAACAACCTCTCCACAGACGCATGAACCAACACAGAAGAGCGCCCTCCTCTGGACAAGACTCTGCTGTCCATCTACACCTGATGGACAAAGGACATTCTTTGGAGGACCAGAATGTTCACATTTTGGACAAAGAAGACAGGTGGTTTGAGAGGGGCGTGAAGGAAGCCATCTATGTTAAAGTCGTAGGAAAGCAGCTGTTCCAACGGTTGCATTTCCGAATTCTTCCGAGTGGTGCTGGTTTTAAAGTAAAGGTATTTTTTTTTTATTCCTAATAACTCTGTAAATAAAGACAGAGGCAGAAAAAAGGCAGTTAATAAATCGTTTCTGTTATGTAACGTTTTTCTATTGAATTAATTTTTTTTTGTGATGTCAGACTCTGGACCGTTCTGGAATAACGGGTGGGGTTCTTCCGGCATTTACATTCATGCAATAGTAGATTGAGTCTAATTGGTTTGAAGGAATATAAAATGGCATCTGGTTTCCTTTCACTGGAAGACCTTAACCCTGTAATGCCAAATGTATCATATTTGATACATACGGTTTCTTAAATGTTTTGCGTCTGACACCTTTTGCATAATTTAATGGTAAAAACAAGTCATAGTATAGTATGACCTCAGAAATAGGTTAAAATGAGTCATAGTATAGTATGACCTCAGAAATAGGTTAAAATGAGTCATAGTATAGTATGACCTCAGAAATAGGTTAAAATGAGTCATAGTATAGTATGACCTCAGAAATAGGCTAAAACGAGTCATAGTATAGTATGACCTCAGAAATAGGCTAAAATGAGTCATAGTATAGTATGACCTCAGAAATAGGTTAAAATGAGTCATAGTATAGTATGACCTCAGAAATAGGCTAAAACGAGTCATAGTATAGTATGACCTCAGAAATAGGCTAAAATGAGTCATAGTATAGTATGACCTCAGAAATAGGTTAAAATGAGTCATAGTATAGTATGACCTCAGAAATAGGTTAAAACGAGTCATAGTATAGTATGACCTCAGAAATAGGTTAAAATGAGTCATAGTATAGTATGACCTCAGAAATAGGTTAAAATCAGTCATAGTATAGTATGACCTCAGAAATAGGTTAAAACAAGTCATAGTATAGTATGACCTCAGAAATAGGTTAAAATGAGTCATAGTATAGTATGACCTCAGAAATAGGCTAAAATCAGTCATAGTATAGTATGACCTCAGAAATAGGTTAAAATGAGTCATAGTATAGTATGACCTCAGAAATAGGCTAAAACGAGTCATAGTATAGTATGACCTCAGAAATAGGTTAAAATGAGTCATAGTATAGTATGACCTCAGAAATAGGTTAAAATGAGTCATAGTATAGTATGACCTCAGAAATAGGTTAAAATGAGTCATAGTATAGTATGACCTCAGAAATAGGTTAAAATGAGTCATAGTATAGTATGACCTCAGAAATAGGTTAAAATGAGTCATAGTATAGTATGACCTCAGAAATAGGTTAAAATGAGTCATAGTATAGTATGACCTCAGAAATAGGTTAAAATGAGTCATAGTATAGTATGACCTCAGAAATAGGCTAAAATGAGTCATAGTATAGTATTACCTCAGAAATAGGCTAAAACGAGTCATAGTATAGTATGACCTCAGAAATAGGTTAAAATGAGTCATAGTATAGTATGACAAATGGCTAAAATCAGTCATAGTATAGTATGACCTCAGAAATAGGCTTAAACGAGTCATAGTATAGTATGACCTCAGAAATAGGTTAAAACGAGTCATAGTATAGTATGACCTCAGAAATAGGTTAAAATGAGTCATAGTATAGTATGATGTCAGAAATTGGCTAAAATGAGTCATAGTATAGTATGACCTCAGAAATAGGTTAAAATGAGTCATAGTATAGTATGACCTCAGAAATAGGTTAAAATGAGTCATAGTATAGTATGACCTCAGAAATAGGTTAAAATGAGTCATAGTATAGTATGACCTCAGAAATAGGTTAAAATGAGTCATAGTATAGTATGACCTCAGAAATAGGTTAAAACGAGTCATAGTATAGTATTACCTCAGAAATGGGCTAAAATCAGTCATAGTATAGTATGACCTCAGAAATAGGTTAAAATGAGTCATAGTATAGTATTACCTCAGAAATAGGTTAAAATGAGTCATAGTATAGTATGACCTCAGAAATAGGCTAAAATCCGTCATAGTATAGTATGACTTCAGAAATAGGTTAAAACGAGTCATAGTATAGTATGACATCATAAATTGACTAAAACGAGTAATAGTATAGTATGACATTACCAATGGCTAAAATGAGTCATAGTATAGCATGACCTCAGAAAATAGCTAAAATGAGTCATAGTATAGTATGACCTCAGAAATAGGTTAAAACGAGTCATAGTATAGTATTACCTAATAAATTGGTTAAAACGAGTCATAGTATAGTATTACCTCAGAAATAGGTTAAAATGAGTCATAGTATAGTATGACCTCAGAAATAGGTTAAAATCCGTCATAGTATAGTATGACCTCAGAAATAGGTTAAAATGAGTCATAGTATAGCATGACCTCAGAAATTGGTTAAAACCAGTCATAGTATAGTATTACCTTAGAAATTGGTTAAACGAGTCATAGTACAGGTGCTGGTCATAAAATTAGAATATCATGAAAAAGTAGATTGATTTCAGTAATTCCATTTAAAAAGTGAAACTTGTATATTATATTCATACATTACATACAAACTCATATATTTCAGATGTTTATTTTGTTTAATTTTGATGATTACAAATGACAACAAATGAAAATCTCAAATTCATCATATCAGAAAATTAGAATATTACTGAAGACCAATAAAAACAAAGGATTTATAGAAATGTTGGCCAACTGAAAAGTATGAACATGAAAAGTATGAGCATGTACAGCACTCAGTATTTAGTTGGGCCTCCTTTGGCCTGTATTACTGCAGCAATGCGGCGTGGCATGGAGTCGATCAGTCTGTGGCACTGCTCAGGTGTTATGATAGCCCAGGTTGCTCTAATAGTGGCTTTTAGCTCTTCTGAATTGTTGGGTCTGGTGTATTGCATCTTCTTCTTCACAATACCCCATAGATTTTCTATGGGGTTAAGGTCAGGAGAGTTTGCTGGCCAATTAAGAACAGGGATACCATGGTCCTTCAACCAGGTACTGGTAGCTTTGGCACTGTGTGCAGGTGCCAAGTCCTGTTGGAAAATGAAATCTGCATCTCCAAAAAGTTGGTCAGCTGCAGGAAGCATGAAGTGCTCTAAAACTTCCTGGTATGTGGCTGCGTTGACCCTGGACCTCAGAAAACACAATGGACCAACACCAGCAGATGACATGGCACCCCAAACCATCACTGAATGTGGAAACTTTACACTGGACTTCAAGCAACGTGGATGAAGTGCCTCTCTTCTTTTCCTCCAGACTCTGGGACCTTGATTTCCAAAGGAAATGCAAAATTTACTTTCATCAGAGAACATGACTTTGGACCACTCACCAGCAGTCCAGTCCTGTTTCTCTTTAGCCCAGGCAAGACGCTTCTGACGCTGTCTGTGGTTCAAGAGTGGCTTGACACAAGGAATGCGACAGCAGAAACCCATGTCTTTCATACGTCTGTGTGTGGTGGTTCTTGAAGCACTCACTCCAGCTGCAGTCCACTCTTTGTGAATCTCCCCCACATTTTTGAATGGGTTTTGTTTCACAATCCTCTCCAGGGTGCGGTTATCTCTCTTGCTTGTACACTTTTTTCGACCACATCTTTTCCTTCCCTTCGCCTCTCTATTAATGTGCTTGGACACTGAGCTCTGTGAACAGCCAGCCTCTTTAGCGATGACCTTTTGTGTCTTGCCCTCCTTGTGCAAGGTGTCGATGGTCGTCTTTTGGACAACTGTCAAGTCAGCAGTCTTCCCCATGATTGTGTAGCCTATAGAACTAGACTGAAAGACCATTTAAAGGCTTTTGCAGGTGGTTTGAGTTAATTAGCTGATTAGAGTGTGGCACCAGGGGCCATCAATTTTGAACCTTTTCACAATATTCTAATTTTCTGATATGATGAATTTGAGATTTTCATTTGTTGTCATTTGTAATCATCAAAATTAAACAAAATAAACATCTGAAATATATGAGTTTGTATGTAATGTATGAATATAATATACAAGTTTCACCTTTTAAATGGAATTACTGAAATCAATCTACTTTTTCATGATATTCTAATTTTATGACCAGCACCTGTATAGAAACTAGATCATTTGTTTAATAAATATGTGAGGATGTGGGGGTCAAATTCAGCCCAATTTTAGACAATGAAATTTCACCTTCCCTTTATTAGCTCCTTTATTAGCTCCGTGTTGCAGCACATCTATGGAATGATCATCATCTTGAACAGGTAAATGAAAAATACAATTTAAAAAAGCACACATGCAATCTTTTTTCCAGTTAAATTTTGCATCTTTATTTTTTTTCTTTCAAAAACAACAATTTTCTTACAGTATTTACCTGACATTTGTGGTTACAACTTTTTCTAGTTTTAGCAGTAAATATCTGCTCCTTTATTTTTAAGTGAAAATGAAAGCTGTGGGGAAAAAACAATCACAATCCTGCTTTTTATTAATACATATGAAGTTAGCAACTACAACAGATAAATAAAAACCCTAAATAAATACCAGGACAATAACAATTCTTTCATAAAAGAAACATTGTGGCAATAACTTTTTGTAACTTAATGCCCTGGAACAGACAGAACCGACTTGGCGGGCAGTATTTTGAATTTAATTTAGTTAATTTATTTAGCGCCAATTCACAACATTATTCTCAACATATTTCTCCTCTACTACTGCCATGAAGTTTTTAAAGCTTGGCTTGTCGATCACGCATGCATGCGCACGGACGCACGGGCATATATGTCACGTAGCGTTGCGTCAGTGACGTCAGTGCTACGTGACAGTTTGACAGCCACTCTGCTGTTTTTTTTTTTTACCTCTTTTGTGTGCGGGTAAGGCGAGCGGCGATTAGTCAAGTTAGTAAAACAAAAAACACTTAAAAATAAAATATTGTTCACAAGTCAGAAATCACGAGTCTCAGTCGAGTCTGAAGTCATTAAATATGTGACTTAAGTGCGACTCGAGTACGAGTCACAAACTTGAGTCCCCATCTCTGTGTTGCAGCCAATCAAATTTAAAATTCTCCTTCTAACATTGAGCCCTTTAGAATCAAACTCCGTCACAGAGATCTGATTGCTGCTTTTGTTCCGCAGCATTTAGATCTCAGACTGCAGGTCTACTAGGACATAATAGAGCTTTGCCACACCAAAACATGGCCACCAGTTTAAAGCCAAGTGTTTCGATCTTGCAGATTAAAAAAAAAAAATCTGTAATTTTGAAGGAAAAAAAAACTCAAATTTTTTGTTTCCCAGTTATCATTTTTCTTATTTTCAAGCAAAAGTTTTTCTTTGTCAAACAAACTATATGTCAGGAATCCAGTTTGTGTGGTCTGCTGTTTGTGTCTGTCTCTCCCTCCACCACCAGGTGGTGCCCTGTCCTCGTTGGTCCTCCCTGCACACCCGCGTCTCGTTGGATCATTATCGGGAGGAGTACTTAAGCAGTGGACTGCCACTATCTCGGCCAGAGACTGAGCCTAACCTTGTTTTTGTCTTTGCCTTTTCGGCAGGAAGCTATCCTGCAAGCTGGATTTTTTGGCCTTCTTCCCCTGGAAGGATTGTTTGAGTCTCACACTGAGCAGGGGATTAACCTCCACAAGTTCCGTTCAAGTTCTCCTGGATTACCGAGGGACAGTCCTCTTATACTCCTCTGGGTCCAACGAAGGTCTACCTGTCTGCTCTCCAACGAGTCTCCTCTTCACTAGGTCAACCCACACAGACTGGATTCGAGGCGGGAGAAGAACCCTCCCAAACGGGAGTCCCTCACTAGAATTAGTTCCGGTTCCAGTTCCGGTTCACTAGCCCTCTGAGTACCAGATCCAACCCCTCAACCCTTACCACCATAAACCTGTTTAAACCTTTGCCTTGCTCTCTGAGTGGTTCTCTGCATTTTGGGTCAGATCCTTAAATAAATCATGACACTATGGCCCCAATTTAGCTCCATATTTATATACATAACTCAGCAAAGTGAGCTACTGGCATAGAAATTTTTAAAGTCGTAGTAGGTGACTTGGTTCCTCATAACTAATCTGGTTAAACTGCAATAAAATACTGTAGTGAAGCATTTACATTTTTATTTAAGGAAGGTTATATGTTACATGAGTTCATTTATCTACAGGGACTAAGTAAGCAGCGTTATAACTGCTCATGACCCCCGGTCGGCCTCAGCAGATGGCCGCTCACACTGAGCCTGGTTCTGCTGGAGGTTTCTTCCTGTTCAAAGGGAGTTTTTCCTCTCCACTGTCGCTACAAGCATGCTTAGTGTGAGGGATTGCTGAAGAGTCAATGCAATCAGCTGGTTTTCCTTAGATGAAAAACTTTGAATCAATCTGACTGGATGATCTGGTTGTCATGTGAATTGAAGCTATAGAAATAAATTGAATTGAGTTGAACCTTTGAAAAATGCATGCTTGAACCCGTCTTTAAGAAGCTCATAATCATAGATTTTACATTGGTTTGATGTGTTTGGCGTGCAGGAGGAATAAGCGCTTACGGTACCGTTTTTGTGACTGAGGGATTTTCTGCTTCTTTAAGAACCTTGGCGGTTTATCAGCGCAGAAACACGGGGAGATGAAAGCTACCATTGCTGCCGTATTGATGCCTCCATCTGTAACGACATGCAGAATCAGTTTCTGGCGCGTTAAAAGGCAGGATCCATGAACCTATTTTAGCAATTGCATTCCACTACCTCCTATAGTTAGAAGAAAAAAGTGAGTTTTGTTCAGTAAGAAAAGGAAAGTCTAGGCAGGCAGTGAGTGATGAGTCTGCCAGGTGTGGGGCTCTCCAGCGCAGGTGATGAGGAGATCAAATGGCCTCCCTGCTCTCCAAGACGACCTGTGGCGTCTAGCGCCACCGCCCCCAAGCTGCCTCTTGAAAGGAGACACAATCCCGATAAATGTATTCCTGTCAACATTGCTGCGATGCCTTTTTAATACAATCCCCGGAGGATTCAGGGCAAGAGCAGCTCGAGTCAAACTCCATTTCCCTTGGCTGAAAGAGAGATGTGACACGAGCCTCGCTGCAGGTCAGGGACAGTCAGGGGCGGTCTGGTGGCACGGACCGCGGCGCGGGGAGAGGAGGCTCTCTGTGTGTGTGGTTTTTAAGGAACCATCATTGTTTATTACGGCTCCTGTGGAGGAGAATAAACAGGCTGTGAAAAGTGTGAAAAGTGTGGAAAGAGCTATTTTAGGTGAAGTCACACTTCCAGCACCGTTGGTCAAGTTCAGCCTAAAGCAGAGTAACTGTGTGGGAAGGAAAATGTCAAAACACATCGCCGGCCTTCGCCGAGCCGCCGGGCTCATTGCAACGGCAGCGGTGTGACAGTTGCTGTAACCTTTAGGCGGGTTAAAGATCCTCCTCAGGTTTGGTTTTCTCACAGCTGGTGCTGCGAGGATCACAGAAAGTCTCATTATTTTTCAGTGGAAACTTTATGTTATAAACTCATTAAGCGGAAAACGATCTAAAGTTATTAAGTTTCATGACTATATTTTACAGATAAAACCCCAAAATTATACTTTCAAAGATAGATTGTAAAAAAAATGGGTTTTAATACCCCTAACCCTGAAAAAGTTTTTAAAAAATCAATTCACTGGACTTTGTTTCCAAGTTTGAAGGCGTTTCTCTTCCATCCAGGAAGCTTTTTCCAATTTAAAATATCAGAAATAGCGTTGAGTTCCTAGAATTTCTAAAAGTAGAATGGGAGGCAGATCTTTTAGTTATCAGGCTCCTCTCCTGTGGAACCAACTACCAGTTTTAGTCCGTGAGGCAGACACCCTGTCTACTTTTAAGGCTTAACTTAAACTTTCCTTTTTGATAAAGCTTCTAGTTAGAGTGGCTCAGGTTATCCTGAGCTATCTCTATAGTTCTGCTGCTATAGGCTTAGACTGCTGGAGGACATAGGGACCCCTTTTTCATCATTCTGCTTCATTCTATCTCTATTCTCCCACTCTGCAGAATCTGTTAGTTCAATCTCTAACGTTCTGCTCTCTCTGATTTTCCTCATAGTAGCTTCATCTGGTCTGTTCCTGTTTGGCTGTGACTCCATCCTGGAGAGAAATATCAGCTGTGCTGCTGCCATCAACACCTTTGTTTCTAGATGCTGGAGCTTGGCCTGTTTTCCAGTGTAGTCCTGTTTCTCTGACTGTGACTAACTGGATGTGCTCTCTTCATCCTCTGACATGGGAGCTGGCTCGGAGCTCGTCTGCCTGGCTGTGTGTTTCCTGGACGGGGCCGCCTGTGGAGCTGGTTGACAGTTGCCTTTTGTATCTATGCTTCTTTTTCTATGTCTGCTTCTGTCTCCTTGAACCCCAGTGGGCCTCAGCAGATGGCCGCTCACACTGAGCCTGGTTCTGCTGGAGGTTTCTTCCTGTTCAAAGGGAGTTTTTCCTCTCCACTGTCGCTACAAGCATGCTTAGTGTGAGGGATTGCTGAAGAGTCAATGAGTCGATGCAATCAGCTGGTTTTCCTTAGATAGAAAACTTTGTGTCAATCTGACTGGATGATCTGGTTGAACTGGAAAGTGACCTGAGATGACATGATGTGAATTGGAGCTATAGAAATAAACTGAATAGAATTTAAATTTGGCTTCTGATTTACTAACCTTCTTGTTGTTCGGAGACAAAACTTTCTTTTTAATTTTCGTTCAATTTCTTTTCTAAATCTATATCTTTGAAAATCTTATTTTTCAAACTTTGTTTTTTTTTTTCTTCAGTTTTTCCGATTGAGACTTTTTTCAAATTGCGGTTTCCAGATCCGATCGTCTTCTCCTCTGGGGGCGGGCTTTTATATTGGCTTCTACACAATCTGTGAAAAACTGCAGTGTTTCTATCAAAACCAATTTTTCTATGAAAATGTTTTACTTTTGGTTTTATAGATGCATTTTTATTTCTCATGTCCGTTTACAAAACATCTTCTTTGTTTGCAACAATGGAACAAAATTCACTCCATAGGGGCGACCATGTCAGCTCCATGCAGGAGGACGCATACTTCCCGCCCCTTTGTTCTTATCAGAGGCCTGATTTTATCCCTAAAATGTCTCCTGAAGGTCTTCCCTCTGCGTCCCGTGTCACGTCCTGATATTACCGTCCAACAACTTTCATGATGAGCCATTTATAGATTTTATGTCACTGAGGTATTGATTATTAAAGCCTCTGAGGCCCTTTCAAGTTCACCTAAACATGTTATGGGGGAACCACTTGGTTTCATTCTTTGCTTTTATTATTAACGGATAGTCGGTAACATTTTCTATTCCTCTCCTGCTGTCTTTATCGACATCTGAAAGGTTACATCGGTGGACTGAATACTGAGCTTCTCTTCATCAATCACAATAAAAATAAAACACAATAAGCTTTATTTTAACTTCAAGACACTCAAAATACTTTTAATGGGGTTTTAACTAAATGCATTTTATCATGTTTTAGCGTTTCTTCGTTAAAATGTCATCTAATTTACAGTATCTCATGGAAGATGTTTGTTTTTTAATCTGGTTTAAATTTCTATTCATTATCGTTTAATCAGCCAATAAAATGTTTACTGTTATTATCAGAGCAGGAAGTCCTGGTGAAGACTGGAGCGGATAAACCGGGTCCTCTGCTTCAGAGTTCAGTCCGATCTCAGGCGGAGGAGATGAATCCCAGAGGGAGATTGTCCTCCGCTTGGGGCTGGCGCCGCCCCCTGAGCTCCGACTGATGAGCGGACCGACGACTAGGAGCAGCCGTGTCTAGAGGGAAATATCCGAGCCGAAGCCATAGCAGAACCAAGCTGACGGGTTCAGATGATCAGAGAGATGAGGAGGTACAGAAGGGGAAACCAAAGCAAGGTCAGAAGAACCGTCCAGGTTTGGTAAGCCAGTAGAATCCAGGAATCAGTCCAGAACAGAGCAGATTAACAAAGTACACCGGGGAAAAACAAAACTCTGGATCCACAAGACAGAAACAGATAAATCAGATCAAAAATCAGAACGCTAGAGTTAAACACATCAAACAGCTTGAATAATCTGGCACGGGTAGGAGCAGGTGAATCAGATAAACAGTAATGAGAAACCAGGCAGAGTTACACAGGTGAACGGAATGAGCAATCAAGCCAGCCACCAGTGACAGGATCATGACAGAAGCCATCTATGTTCAGACAGAAAAACCAACCTTAAACAGGGGGGGGACTCAGGTTCCAGCTTTCAAATCGTATTGATTCCTTCCCGCTATCATCGCAGCCCCAACCCCTTAAAGGCCTGGTTATCGTCCCACAGCAGTGTTTCGCAGATATTTACGATTTATGCCCAATATCAAAGCTGGTCTGCGCTATGTTATTCCACACCACAACGCCAGAGGGCCAATCAGGAACTAGCTGTGGGTCTAGATACGGCCGAGGCAGGAATGAAGTAAGTTTTGCGACAACGGAGGGACATGAGGGCCAAAAAGAGCGGGGATCCAGGTGGAAAAAGGCTCCCAGCGTTCTTGCGCACCTCACTGTTCTAGCTGCTCCATCTTGACCAGTCGTTTTCCACAATGGCGGTCAGACAAACAAAACAAGCCGGTAAGGAACCAAACAGGAAATACACATAGGGCCGGATCTATCAAAGGTTTGCGTGTATAAAAACGTGAGCTATTTCACTGCGCACGCTAAAAAATGTACAAACTGATCTATCAACAGCGTGCTAAAAGGATTTGGTCTTTAAAACGTGCTAAATAGCGCTTCTTATCCATTTAGTACTTTTTCTGCAATGAATATGCAATATGGGGCGTTTACACGCAAAAGTGCGTCTTGTGGGAGGAGAACATGTAAATATTTTAATTTAGCACTCGCAAAGTGATTTATCAAACCTGAAAGCAATTTTGCTAACGGTATCTGACTCTATATTCAACACGTTTCAAAAGAAGGTGCAAATGGTCTGTATGCGTAATTGCACACACATGGCAGCGGTTATTGTCGCAAGAAGGAGACATGGAAATGAAGCAAGGAGACGCAGAGAACGCATTTTTTCACTCCGTGTGAATATTTTTGGAATGAACGAGGAAACGATCATCAAAACGTATCGTTTATCCAGCATTGACATTTTGGAGCTGTTGGGGGAACTCCGAATGGATTTGGAGCCAGCCACAAGGAGGACCCACGCAATACCAGATATCACTAAACTCCTTGCAACATTGGATCTCCCAATCTAGTTTTTCAGAAGTGCTGTCCGACGTTCTAAATGCCATGTCGCCCTGACGCCCTACCGGAGTTCCCCGACCTCTGCGCCTGTGGAGCAACATGTCAATGCTGCGGGGATGCGTACGCGCAGTCATCTCATCCACAGTCACTTCATGTGAGCCATTTGGTCTGTGCATTTTTCTACAGGCCAATACAAAACACCTGTTTTTTGTTGTTGTTTTTTTTACTGCAGTGAAGTAAAAATTTAGCCAAATACCACCTTAAGGAAAAAAGGTTGCCAAAGTTTTTTTATATATATATATATATATATATATATATATATATATATATATATATATATATATTTTTTTTTTTTTTGGAGGGGATGTCACTGTAAGATTTAAATTTCTTAATGCACTACTTTGCCGCAAACCACAAAACGCGCAAAACCATCATTTAAATAGGGCGTCTCCAACAGTTTTGCACCTGCCACCAGTTACGCAATCACTCTTGTTAAATCACCCGCAAACCATGGTTCAGCCCCTCGCGCAAAATTCCAGTTTGCGAGCGCAAATTACTGCACGCAAAATTGGATCTTGATAAATCCGGCCCATAGAGTAGAGCGGATGTGGATTTGACCAATCAGAGGCCTCCTGTCTGCGCTCACCTACAATTTTAGAGAGGAGCAGCAGAGTGTCTGCGGGAGCATATCTGTGTTAACTGGGACACACATGCAGATGACCTGGTTTCTGAGCATAAACCAGCATTTACAGCGGAAGAGAAAACCACACCTGTTCAGCCAGGACAACAATTCCCTCTAACGACCCCCCTTTCAGAGACATAGACAGGTATGGGGCATTGCAGGCTAACAAAGAAGCCAAACGACCCCCATTCCAAAGGGGGGAACCCGTTCATCCGTTTCTATTTGCAAGTTTTCTAAACCAAAACCAGGCTTTGTTGGGCTGCTGGATAAAACCTGGAACTAAACACTATTTCTGACATTTTGAATTGAAAAAGCTTCCTGGATGGAAGAGAAACGTCTTCAAACTTGGAAACAAAGTCCAGAGGATTGTTTGACTTTTTTGGAAGAGCAGTATATAATGTAAATAAAACGTCAAGAAGTCATTTAAACTCTTATTTTTGCAGAATCTAATATAAAAAAGGTATATAAACATCCCAGAGTTTAGAAATCTGCCATTTCGTGGTCAGTGGCTCTTCAGAGCGTTTGCTCCGCCTAAGATCAAAGCTGGATGGAGGAGCTGCTGCAGAATGAGGAAAGGATTAAAGCAGAACGGCAGGTTTGGTTTGCTGCCAGCGGGCTGCTACTGTCAGAGGGCTCTTCTTTATGGTAAATCACGACAGCCCATATCAATAATTACACCCGGCAGATTTCAGGCCTCCATTTTTTCTATATGAAACATCCTTCACCGCTCATCTACTTCAGTCAGAGCAGAGGGGAAAATCACAGTGAGCTGAAAATCCTCCATCATATTTTTATGTATTTATTTATTTTACCTCTGAAGTTGATCCTCGCCTACAGGCCAGAATATAGTTAAGGTTGTTGGTTTATGGTGTTGAGCCGTTTTCTCCAAGTGTTGCTAACTTTTATGCAGCATTTAGAGCTATTTTAGTAACTCTGCCTAAAACACTCCAAAGTCAAGACTATAGGTTAAAAAAAAACAACGTATTATTTCCTTTTCATTGCTTAAAAAATGTTTTTTCTGATATTGTACCACTACCTGCTGACATTTAATCTCACAAGTTTGTTTTATGCTTTGGTTTTGCTCAGTTGTATGAAGGTTCATTTGATTCATTATTGTTGCAAAGACATAAATGTCAGGTTGAAAGGAGGTTAGTTAAGGAACAAAACACAAAGATGAGTTCTTTCAGTTTTCATCATCAGAGGAAAACACACATTGAGAGCAAGAAACCAGCAATGAGGAACTGAAGAGGAGGAGTATTTATGGAAGAAAGAACAAAGACTGGGCTAATCAGCTAACAGGGAGCAGGTGTGGATAGAAGCAACTAGAAGGGAGCTGGGGAAAGGAGTCTGACACAAGAGGGAACACAGAGAGAAACTAAAAAAAAACACAAAATGGAAAAGAAAAAACATGACCAACAAAACAGAATGACAAATAAGAGAAAACTTAAAGTCCAAAAGGGGAGAATCATTACAACATGTTTTTTAAATGGAAATTTGGAAAATAAAAGCAATTCATAGATAAAAAAAAAATCACTTCTTAAATGAAAAAGGGTTCCGTACGGAAGAGGATTAGGGCCACTGTAAAAAAAAAAAAAAAGTTAACTGATTTTTATATTTTATTTCAGTTTAGCATGGGAAAAAAGTCAGAATTCTGAGAAAAAAGTTAGAATTCTTACTTTTTTTATTTTCAGAATTCTGTCTTTTTTCCCAGACTAAACTGAAATAAAATGAAAAAATCAGTTAACTTCTTTTTTTTTTTTTCCCACTGGCCCTAATCCTCTTCCGTAGTTCGGAGATTAACTTTATGCTTCTATCAGATTTATTTTTGTTTCAAATTCTTTAATTGTTTTTTCTGTATTTATATATATATATATATATATATATATATATATATATATATATATATATATATATATACACTCACTGGCCACTTTATTAGGTACACCTGTCCAACTGCTCGTTAACACTTAATTTCTAAGCAGCCAATCACATGGCGGCAACTCAGTGCATTTAGGCATGTAGACATGGTCAAGACAATCTCCTGCAGTTCAAAGCGAGCATCAGTATGGGGAAGAAAGGTGATTTGAGTGACTTTGAACGTGGCATGATTGTTGGTGCCAGAAGGGCTGGTCTGAGTATTTCAGAAACTGCTGATCTACTGGGATTTTCACGCACAACCATCTCTAGGGTTTACAGAGAATGGTCCGAAAAAGAAAAAACATCCAGTGAGCGGCAGTTCTGTGGGCGGAAATGCCTTGTTGATGCCAGAGGTCAGCGGAGAATGGCCAGACTGGTTGGAGCTGATAGAAGGGCAACAGTGACTCAAATAACCACCCGTTACAACCAAGGTGGGCAGAAGAGCATCTCTGAACGCACAGTACGTGGAACTTTGAGGCAGATGGGCTACAGCAGCAGAAGACCACACCGGGTGCCACTCCTTTCAGCTAAGAACAGGAAACTGAGGCTACAATTTGCACAAGCTCATCGAAATTGGACAATAGAAGATTGGAAAAACGTTGCCTGGTCTGATGAGTCTCGATTTCTGCTGCGACATTCGGATGGTAGGGTCAGAATTTGGCGTCTACAACATGAAAGCATGGATCCATCCTGCCTTGTATCAACGGTTCAGGCTGGTGGTGGTGGTGTCATGGTGTGGGGAATATTTTCTTGGCACTCTTTGGGCCCCTTGGTACCAATTGAGCATCGTTGCAACGCCACAGCCTACCTGAGTATTGTTGCTGACCATGTCCATCCCTTTATGACCACAATGTACCCAACTTCTGATGGCTACTTTCAGCAGGATAATGCGCCATGTCATAAAGCTGGAATCATCTCAGACTGGTTTCTTGAACATGACAAGGAGTTCACTGTACTCAAATGGCCTCCACAGTCACCAGATCTCAATCCAATAGAGCATCTTTGGGATGTGGTGGAACGGGAGATTCGCATCATGGATGTGCAGCCGACAAATCTGCGGCAACTGTGTGATGCCATCATGTCAATATGGACCAAACTCCCTGAGGAATGCTTCCAGCACCTTGTTGAATCTATGCCATGAAGAACTGAGGCAGTTCTGAAGGCAAAAGGGGGTCCAACCCGTTACTAGCATGGGGTACCTAATAAAGTGGCCGGTGAGTGTATATATTAGGAATGCACGATATTGGGATTTTGTAGCATAACGATGACATATAGCAATATTTCATTAGTAAAAGAGATTGATATGGTGTTTTTAAATGGCAATATATCAGCATATGACGATATTGGGATATTTTAATGTATCAATATTTTTTCCCTCGTCTTTAGAAGTTTTTAAGTCTGTAAAAAAGAAGTTTTTGAGGAAGAAGAAGTAGTATTTTTATTTTATCTTTTTAGACTTTAGAAACTCAGAAGCTGATCAAATATCGGGTTAAATATCGGTGGGGTGGCCGATGTCCGATATTCAGTTTTAAGGCCGATACTGATTGGGGGGGCGATTATATCCTGTCAGTTTTAAAGCGTTATTAACTGCTTTAGACTTCAACGGCGACATTTTTTTTAACGCACGTTAATCGCGCATCAAAACAAACGCACCGTTCGCTTGTAATCTTTATTTTTCCGCCGCGCTCTCTGTACTGTTTGTTTTACCCTCGGCGCTTTCCGTAGCTTCAGGAATGCTAAGTGTGCGGGAGAGTCCGCAGCATAACAGACCCGTGCTTTGAATGGGCAAAAATGGCCAGCAGACAAGGTATCCTGAATGATACGTTTTTTTTAAAAGTTATGCCAGAAGGCTGTCTTGACAAAACCCGAGTCGTCTGTGTGTGTTTTCCAGAAGAAACAAGCGTCTCACTGGCTTAGTGCCAACAAGACAAAGAAATGAACTAAGTCATGTGGAATGCGCTGCTGCTGCAATTCTTGTTCAGATTAAAGGAATATTAAAGCATTTTGAAAATGTTCTACATGTAAAATGTTATGTTGTTGAGATGACTGCAAAGCCCAGTTATTGTAATTTCGTTGGATTTATTTATTATTTTGTGAGTAACTTCATTTCATTTGAATTAAATCTGTATTTCATAACGGAATGTGCACTTTATTTTAACAGTACATCTTTATTTTTGTCCTATGTTTGAGAAAAAACTTAAGCTTACGGAGTACTTTGAAGTACTGTTTGCTGTTCTGTAGTTTTGTAAAGTTTTGATGGAAGTTTTGTAAAGTTTTGATGGAAGCATAACGCCTAATTTAAAATGTAGAATTTAAACCAGGATATTTTAATTCTAGTTTCTTAAAAGTGCTTGAAAAATAATGATAATAAAAAAAAACGTTTTGTATAAGCATGTGTTTTTTACATTTTTGCATAATTGCTTTTTTAAATGGCCAAATAAAATAAATAAAAAAAAAGATAAAATATGCGATTAATCTCAAGTTAACTGTTGATAATATGCGATTAATCGCGAATAAAATTTTTTATAGTTTGACAGCACTAATATATATATATATATATATATTAGGGATGGACGATATTGGGATTTTGGCCGATATCCGATATGCCGATATTTTAAAACTCATGTAGCCGATAACCGATATCGATACCGATGTTAAAGCTGGACAAAAATAAGTAGTCATTGAAAATAGCAGTTTTGTTATCCATTTCTGACACTTTGAAAAATAATATACTCAAATATATTTTCATATGCTGATATCAAATTGATTTTTAAAAACGCGGTATCGATCTATTTTACTTTCAAAATCTGGTGAAATTTCATCGTTCTGTTACAAACTCTCGTGATATTTTGCAAATTCTTGTGAGATTTTGTTAGTAAAATAGATCGATACCGCGTCAATATATCAACATATAAAAATATGGCAACATATAACATAGACTTGAGAAACTCAGAAGCTGATCAAATATCGGGTTATATACCGGTGGGGTGGCCGATGTCCGATATTCAGTTTTAAGGCCCATACCGATAGGGGGCCGATTATTCAATTCAGTTTATTTATATAGCGCCAAATTCACAACACATGTCATCTCAAGGCACTTTACAGTTCAACCAGATCATACAGTCAAATCGATACAAAGTTTTCTATCTAAGGAAAACCAGTTGATTGCATTGAGTCCTTGACTCAAATACAATCCCTCACACTAAGCATGCTTGTAGCGACAGTGGAGAGGAAAAACTCCCTTTTAACAGGAAGAAACCTCCAGCAGAACCAGGCTCAGTGTGAGCGGCCATCTGCCGAGGCCGACTGGGGTTCAAGGAGACAGAAGCAGAGATACAAAAAGCAGCTGTAAAAGGCGGCCCCGTCCAGGAAACACACAGCCAGGCAGACGAGCTCCAAGGCAGCTCCCATGTCAGAGGATGAAGAGAGCACATCCACTCAGTCACGGTCAGAGAAACAGGACCACACTGGAAAACAGGCCGATCTCCAGCATCTATAAACAAGGGTGTTGATGGAAGCAGCACAGCTGATGTTTTTTTCCAGGATGACGTCACAGCCAAACAGGAACAGACGAGGCAAAGCTACTCTGAGGAAAAGCAGAGAGAGCAGAACGTTAGAGATTGAACTAACAGATTCTGCAGAATAGGAGAACAGAGAGAGAATGAAGCAGAATGATGAAATGGGGGTCCCTATGTCCTCCAGCAGTCTAAGCCTATAGCAGCATAACTATAGAGATAGCTCAGGATAACCTGAGCCACTCTAACTAGAAGCTTTATCAAAAAGGAAAGTTTTAAGCCTAGCCTTAAAAGTAGACAGGGTGTCTGCCTCACGGACTAAAACTGGTAGTTGGTTCCACAGGAGAGGAGCCTGATAACTAAAAGATCTGCCTCCCATTATATTGTGCATCCCTGGAAACACAAATGAACCATCAGGCTCCCAGGCCTCTGGTAGAAGGAGAAGCAACCCACCGCACCCATTGGTACCAGGGGTGCATGAGAGAGCACTTCTAAAGCCCAAAATTATATATTCTTCAAGTCAAATCTTAATATTAATATAAGAGAAATCTTTGAATGTTTTATTTTCCACATATTAAAACTGGGTGTTAAGGCCAGGCAACATTTCTTCTTTTATTAATTCTACTTCCTCTGTGGTGCTCAGCTATCTGAATAGTAATAAATATCCCTTCACACCAAACATCCCACAAATGATGTGATGACAAATAATATAGACGGCAGAAATGCATTTACATATAAATTAAAGCCCACATGCAGCATGGGCTGCGCTCAAACGGTACGACTCAATAATTTAGACTAATGACTGCAATAACACGGCAGCTACTGTAAAACCATGTAAGTGGATGTCGTTTGAATCTAGCCTGCGAAAACAAAGTGATCCTGGTTTGTTTATTCCTGTCACTTATTTAGAGGCTTGTGAGGAGAGCGGATCTCATCTTCATGCGTCTTATGGATCCCACGTTGAAAAGCTTAGTGAGGTGCAGAAAAAGGGCTTTATTTTTATCTCATCAGTAGATAAAAAAGTTGAAAACGTGAGCTAGCTTGGTTTCATGTTAACACGTCTTCAAAGGGCTCAGTTAACAGAGAGTCATCGCGGTGGGATTATTTACAGCTGCTGCTGGGGTGGATCTTATCCCACAGAGGGGTTGATGTTAATGGATCTAAATTGGTCCATATTTTGCTTCCTGTTAATTAACCGATACAGGAAATGAAGCTATGGGGGGTTCTTTCTCACGTATTTTTTAACAAAGCCAGATTACTGTTGTATGGAGTAAAATGTGTACCATTATTGTTGCAAGTCAAAAGCACATTTGTAAATGGAAATCTGAAATTTAACCTGGAGAGACTCGCAGGGAGAGAAATTGTAATTAGAAGAGTTTATTGGCATGAATAATTAATAAGCTCTTTGGCGCTCAGACACCGGCTGAAGACTTTGTGTTCAGCACTGATGGATGATCAGATCGATGGGTTTAGGACAGAGAGGATTAGTCTTCCTCCTGGTATCCGGACACTGACAGTAGAATAAGCCCAGGATGAATGAGACGGCTGGTGAGCAGGAGGAACATCAGGAACAACGCTTGAAGAAGGAGACCTTGTGAGTCGATTGGCTCAGGGAGGGGTGCGGTTCCACAGCTGATTGGCTGAGGTTTGGAGGCGGGACCCCAGCAGGTGATCCAGGTGAGGCTGATCCGAGTCTTTCAGATTTAATTTACGCATAAGCTTTATAAAAAAAAAAAAAATGCTATTTAGTAATTAAACAGTAATGTTTAATGAAAATGTTTTGAGGTCTAAGAGTAACTTTTGTTTTATTTTACTTAAATCATCTTAAATCATGTTTTTTTCTTTTTTTCAAATGTTTCTTATATGTATATATTTGTTGTGTTTTAGAGATCACATACTCTCCACCACTAGGGGGCCTCTAGAGTGAGGAGCAAAGATGCATTTCTATTGGTCGAAGTCATTTAGAATGTTTTTAGAGCATAAACAGTAGTGTATAGGATTTCCTGAAAGCGCGCACCTGCACGTTCACGACGCTACGGAAGCCGGCAGACCAAACCAGATGAAAGTGCGCATTCAGTGTCTGCTCTGCCGATAATGCAAGCGTAGAAGAAGAAATGTGCTGTTTACCTGTGCAAAGAAAGAAACAACGAAAGAAAAATGTCTGAGGACTTCAGTGTTGAGGAAGAGCATGAGTTCTTTGCCGAGCTGAATGCGCTGTTTCCGTAGCGTCGTGAACGCGCATGTGCGCGCTTTTAGGAAATCCTATACACTACTGTTTATGCTCTCAAAACATTCTAAATGACTTCTTTTCGAGTAAATTCTGGACGCTACCCACTCAGGACACTTGGAATACATTGGACGAGTAGTATGGAGGAATATTGACACGTTTTTTGTGGACTTTTATGGACCTTTCTGCCTCGGGCGCCATAGACCTCCATTATTTGAATGTCAGCAGACAGCAAGAAGCCTCCCAGATCTCCAGATGCATTTGAGATATCAAAAAAGTACTCCAGAGTGTTGTTCAGCATGGGGGTGAGTAGAAAATGAAGGCTAATCATGTTTTGGGTGTACTATTCCTTTAATCTGATATGTGACACAAGTGCTGCGTTATTTCTGAACAGTTCAGCTAATTATGCTGCAGCTGCTCTCTTCACCTCCACTGAAGTGTGTTTTGTCAGCTTAAAATAATATAATTTAGTGGTGTAAAATTCATCCTTGGTTGCATCACTGTGAAGCGTCTCCCCCGCCACTCTGCTGAAACTGTAAACTGAACGCCTGGGTTTGCATGGCACAACTATTGATTGCAATTTTAGCTTCCCAGCAGCTCGGTGTAGATGGCTCCCACTGCGTGTGTGGGCCCTGTGCATGATTAGGGCGCCTGTGACAAACGCAGTTTCTTTAAACGAAGGCGAAGGCCCTGCTGGAGTCGCAGCACGTCAAAATGTGAAAACACCTCCGCTGCCTCTATGCCGGCCTCACACCTGGTGCCTCACAAAGGTTAATGTGTTTCCCTGAAGCAGCCGTTTTTCAAACTCTCAGGGAAAACGTTTTGACGGCGCATTAGAAGCTGATCTCGGTGAAGCATATGTTGCAGCATATGCTTCACAAGCATCTCATTGTGTTTTTGGTTTGTTGCTGTCAGCTTCTCAGGTTTTCACTGCGTAAAGAATTATCTTTGACAAGTTTCCTGCATTCTAGAAAATGTTTCCTCTCCCCTAAGCGGTCGGACATATGAGAAACTTTCTAATAAGATAAAAAAAAATGTTAAAATAAAAAGTACCACCGAATGGAAGTGTATGGAGTGAGTTATGTTCCATAATTATTACAAGCAAAGAGCATGTTCTGCAAAATGAAAATAAAAAAATGAACACTTTCTTGGTTTTTTTTTTAGGGTTTTTAGGTTTTCATTTTTTTTTCACAGATTTAACCTTTAAAAATATATTTTACATTTTCTATTTGAGCATTTTATTTTAAAGTGTTTATAAATTAATTTTACCATTTTCTGCTTTTCAAAAAACTTATATTTGCCTCACTTTACTGTTTTTTTCTAATGGCTTAAACACAATTTTTGTAACTATTGGCTATTTTTGCAAAAACTCGACAAACAATTTAGAAAATCTTTCACCAAATAAGCAAAACGTTGTAGTTTTCTAGCAAAAAGCTAATAAACTTTGCTTAACTCTTCAAACCTTGATAAAAATTGTAATTCTGTATCAAACAGTTAAAACCAGCCATCAAAAGAATAATCAATGGATCAATATTGATACATAAAAAAACTAATACGTTCACGATGATTGATGAATTAAGCGTTAATCAGTAAAAAACTAAACTAATAATTTTCATTGCGATCACTGAGTCTGGGAGCGGCCATTTTTGCCCAAATATAGTAGCCCCTCCCTCTGCCATCTTCCAGCAGTGACATCACGGTGCGGTAAGCCTAGCGCCATTCTCCCCGCTTTACAAGCTAAATCAATGGGAACTACTAGACACATCTGCAATCAACAACAATTATTGAAGATTTCCAGAGGACTTCACCATTGAAATTCACCAGAGCTATAGTGAAACTGACAATGCCCACGTGCATGGCAGCTGGATGCTGGAATACATCGGGGAAAAGTGAAAAAAGAGTTATTCCACCTTTCTGATTCCTGATCCTCCACGGACGGGTTCATTTACATTTATGTACATATTTACACAATTATATGTGTATATGGATGTATATAATCGTACATACAGAAGAGCTATATTTGTATATATTTTATCACTTTTTATTCTTATTTTTTATCTTATTTTTTTATCTTTATTATATTGTATAGTTGGATGTGTGTATATATTATGTAAAACTGTAACTGGAGCGTGTAACAAATTTCCCTCTGGGATTATTAAAGCATTTCTGATTCTGATATTTATATCTATATTTTTTGTGTGAATATTGGATAGAAAACAGAAGTTTTACTCAAATGCTACTCGACTTAAAGTTACTTGAATAATAAGTAAATAATAAGTTTGTCTTCTTCATTCCCCTTTTCAGACAATTTCCATGAAAAGATGTAATTTCTCTGGCTGTTTATACCAACAAGTTTATCTGGTGGAGGGTTTTATTTCTGTTTATGTTGAGGTGAATTTAGTTAGTTTGGAAATTGGTGGTTGGTTTGGTTTGATGTTAACTATTATATTTTGTGGGTATTTGGTTGATTCATTTATTGTTGTTTGTCAAATTGTTCGGAAATTGTGTCAAATAAATTTCTATTCATTCAAAGTTCACTACTCTGCTTATTGCTCCACAGTGACGGCAAGAAAAACAACAAGAATCAAAGTTCCAAACTAAATATTTAGATTTTGAGTTAAACAATTTGCCAGAAATCTAAATATTTATTCATTTATTAAGATAAATATTGCAAATTATATATTTAGTTAAATAAATACCTTGCTTGTTAAATTAATATTTATTCAACTAAGTAATTTTTTTTAACGGACAATAAATATTTAGTTTGGAACTTTGATTTTTTTAAATGAATGGAAAAAAGGACTTAAAAAAATAACCTAATTATTTTTCTCAACAATAATTGACCATAATTATTGCTAATTATCCCCATAACTGCGCATCAGTCAACAAAACGAAGGGAAAAGAGGTGTGGAAGAACTTGAACACAACTCCCAAAAATTCATGATGTCATTCTGACACATCTAAAAGGTTAAAAAAAGGTTATATTAAAAAAATTAAAAAAGGTAAATTAAAAAAGGTTTTAAAATTAAAGATTTCTCCAAGGTGTTTTTATTCTAAGTTAAACAAGGAATCATTACAGAAACAAGGAAAATAAAGAGATTTAAAGCCTCAACCCCCTGGCTGAGGATAATTTTCTTATAAAAAGATGCATTTTTATCAGTCATAGGGTATCTCAGTATCAAACACCGCATGTATCAGATTATCTTCTTTTTGTTGGTGGGGGGAGGAAGATGCTTCTTCAGGAAATTATTTGTCTCCTTTTTGCGATGCAGCCTGCTGTGGGACCTTCACTGGCCCAGCAAAGGCAATCGTTAAGAGCTTCTTTTTTCTGCTGCCATTAAGGTCTAATATATCAGCCGTGCAGTCAATTGTTCTTGACAGGCAGCTTCTTGAACCTGAACTGGGTCGTCTGGTGACAGATAGCATAGCCTGTTTGTTCAATTTCCTCCTTTACAATGGCAAAGTGTGTTATTATAAATCGCTGCGGATGCGTTCATCATGAGTCTTGTCAGTAGTGGTGGGAGCAAAGGCAGCGTCTGAGGGTGTGTGTGTGCATAGGTGTGGGTCGTTGTGCAGGAGGGGGGGTGTGCGTCTGAGGTGGAATGATTGTAGAGTTAGTAAAAGGGCGAAAAGGACAGGTTGCAAGCAGAACATGTGTTCAATTTATCTCTGCTTTTGTTTGGACACGGCGTCTCTATGTGAGCATGTGGATGGTATCCATAGGCAACTTCTTCTAATAACGAGGTTCCGACATACAGTGATGAGCACGTCACTTTGAAAAAGTAATTAGTTATAGTTACTAGTTACTTCTCCCAAAAAGTAACTGAGTTACTGAGTTACTCCATAATAAAAGTAACTAGTTACTAGTAAAAGTAACTATTGCATTACTTTTGCGTTTCTCGCCCCTGTAACTACTAGGCGTGTAAATCACCTCCATCATGGCGATTCGATTCAGTATCGATTTCCTGACCCAACGATTCGATTATTTTCGATACTCAAGAATACACCACGATACGATTCGATTAATCGGTTAATTTTGTTTATTTTTTTTTTTTTTTTTTTTACACCTTCCAGGCTAAACAAAGTTTCAAGTTTGAATTAAATCAATGAAAGCTGTAATATCGTTATACATTTTCTTTAGAAACAACAGCAAATAACAGAAGTAGAAAAGTTGCATCAAAAAATACTGCAGAAATATTGCAGAATATCAGTGTAATGAGTTCAGTGCAATACCTCGGCTCCAGAGAAACTGTCCAACATATTTTTTTAGAATGTAATAAATATACTCAGGAAAGAGAGATGTTGCGTAGAGAGTTAGACAGGAATAAAAATATACTAGATATGAGGGAATTGTTTCAAAGGTCATCTGGGGATGTAGTTTTTGGGAGTATTTTTAATTTTC
Organism: Cyprinodon tularosa; assembly: GCF_016077235.1. Taxonomy (NCBI): domain Eukaryota; kingdom Metazoa; phylum Chordata; class Actinopteri; order Cyprinodontiformes; family Cyprinodontidae; genus Cyprinodon; species Cyprinodon tularosa. The sequence goes on along the minus strand of NW_024039736.1, from coordinate 93,585 downwards.
TAAGAAGAACGGGTATTTTAGGGAGAATATAATAGTTTGTCTGATCCATACTCCATTCTGGAAGGTGGCGGTAATGCACCTATAAGTCGTTTGCCAACCGCCATTAAAAAAAAGAAGAAGAAGAAGGCTCCAGAGTGTCGACGTCCCTGTCGCTAACCGATCCGTACCGGTAGCACGATCCGTACCATCAGCTCATTTGCGCCTGCGCGAACAGAATAACTTCCGGTGGCAATATTTCCTTTTTCTTACGTTTTTATTCTTTCGTATTTTTTAGAGGCATGGGTTTCTTTTTGTATATCTTTGTATTTTCGTCAATATTTCATTTTCTAAAAATAAAAAAAAAGAAATACATAAAAAAAAGTTCAATCGTCTTGTGATAGTTACTTTGACTGCTCTGAGCATGCGCAAATATACGTCACACAGCGTTTATATTTAAATTTGTTTAAATATTTGATTTACTCTGTACTTAACGATGCACTCCAGCAGTACTGATCCCACAATGGATTCATTTGCTACCTTTCGATACCTGCAGTTAGAAAATTTGAATTTTTTATTCCAGAAAAAAAATAAAAAGGATGTCCCCACATTTTCAAGTTAAAGGTAAGAAAATTAAAAAGTAAAACCAGCCAGAAAAAATATTCATTTAATAATTATTTAGTTTATAAGTCCGTTTAATGTTTAAATAAGAATGATACATTTTTTTTTTGTCCCTGGGAAAGCAGTCTTTTCAATTTTAAATCCAATATAGAATATATTTCACATTTAAGAAGATTATGTTCTTATTTCCTTCACTTTTTATTCTAGCAAGCATGTTACGGTCAAAGTAAAAATATATATTTAAAATGTTAAATGCGATCATATTTTTTACAATTTTAAATTATTTATTTATATATTTTATCTTGTATGCTGTTTGGGTTACCGCATTTCTCTGGGATGCACAAAAATATCTGTATGCTTTAAATTTTATGTCTTTGCATGAAAAAAAAAACATAAAATATGTTTTATTTATACTGTTTTCATATCATTCCATCCAACCATTCTTCTAACAGACAGCAGACTCTTCTACGTTGGTCCCAGACGGCAGTTCATGCGGCTTGTGGTACTTTCTGAGAAAGAAAGAACATCTGTCTTGATGGAGTGCCACAATAATCCTGGTACTGGCAACCACAATGGCAGGAGGGCCACTCGAGACAGGGTTATTGCTGGGTATTATTGGCTCACCATCACAAAGGATGTTGATGAATGGGTAATGTAAAACAAATTAATTATGGCTCATACCTTCCATCACCTTTAATTTTGAAGACTTTTAGCATAAAGAATGTAATACACAATTAGTAGAAGCTATAGGTTGTCTTTAGCTGATTTTGTTGTTTATCAGCCTGAATCAACTACACAAACAAATTTTCCTTTCAGGTCAAGCGTTGTCACCGCTGCCAAATAAATGATCCAATGAAAACTGTAGCACCGGTTCTACATTCAATCAAGGTTCTAATTTTTTTAATTTATAGACTGAAACACAAGCACTGTTTTTATAAGTAAATATAACCCCTTTCCATTATATCTTTCTATTATTTGTTCTTTTATTGTGTGGTAGGTAAAAGAACCCTGGGAGGTTCTTGGATTGGACCTGATTGGGCCATTGCCACAGACCTCTCTGGGACACAACTATGTCCTCACTATGACCGATCTGTACACAAAGTGGGTGGTTGCTGAACCTCTACGAACAAAGACCGCTGTAGAAGTTTGTTCAGGATACAGTTCTGCAAAGGATCCCTTCTTAATTTCCTTCCAGTATCAGGAAGACATGGAAATGTTTTACATCAACTGTGTTGATGTAATGGGACTAAAGGTCAATACCATGTTTTGCGAGCATAGTTCTTAGAATGTTTGTATAGTCAGTTCTTAATAAGTTTTAAAGGTTTTCTTTCTCTCTCTGAATTATTTTATTCTCTGCCCAACTTTTCTAACTACCATTTTTTAATAATGTATGCTTTGGCTTTGTTATGTGTTCTTTGTTCTATTCCCTGTTTGGTTTTTGTAAAAAATAAACAATGTCGGCATTAATGACGAGGTCTTCCCCTGTTTTTGATGTGTACACCAGAGGGCGCCAAAATATCAACTGATAACTTTAACGTTCTTAAAAAATCTATTTTATACAAGAGTATTTGTCTTCAAGTTTATTATACAACTTTATGTAATGTAAAACATTACAATATGGATTATATATATATCTATATCTATATAGATATACAGGTGCTGGTCATAAAATTAGAATATCATGAAAAAGTAGATTGATTTCAGTAATTCCATTTAAAAAGTGAAACTTGTATATTATATTCATACATTACATACAAACTCATATATTTCAGATGTTTATTTTGTTTAATTTTGATGATTACAAATGACAACAAATGAAAATCTCAAATTCATCATATCAGAAAATTAGAATATTGTGAAAAGGTTCAAAATTGATGGCCCCTGGTGCCACACTCTAATCAGCTAATTAACTCAAACCACCTGCAAAAGCCTTTAAATGGTCTTTCAGTCTAGTTCTATAGGCTACACAATCATGGGGAAGACTGCTGACTTGACAGTTGTCCAAAAGACGACCATCGACACCTTGCACAAGGAGGGCAAGACACAAAAGGTCATCGCTAAAGAGGCTGGCTGTTCACAGAGCTCAGTGTCCAAGCACATTAATAGAGAGGCGAAGGGAAGGAAAAGATGTGGTCGAAAAAAGTGTACAAGCAAGAGAGATAACCGCACCCTGGAGAGGATTGTGAAACAAAACCCCTTCAAAAATGTGGGGGAGATTCACAAAGAGTGGACTGCAGCTGGAGTGAGTGCTTCAAGAACCACCACACACAGACGTATGAAAGACATGGGTTTCTGCTGTCGCATTCCTTGTGTCAAGCCACTCTTGAACCACAGACAGCGTCAGAAGCGTCTTGCCTGGGCTAAAGAGAAACAGGACTGGACTGCTGGTGAGTGGTCCAAAGTCATGTTCTCTGATGAAAGTAAATTTTGCATTTCCTTTGGAAATCAAGGTCCCAGAGTCTGGAGGAAAAGAAGAGAGGCACTTCATCCACGTTGCTTGAAGTCCAGTGTAAAGTTTCCACAGTCAGTGATGGTTTGGGGTGCCATGTCATCTGCTGGTGTTGGTCCATTGTGTTTTCTGAGGTCCAGGGTCAACGCAGCCACATACCAGGAAGTTTTAGAGCACTTCATGCTTCCTGCAGCTGACCAACTTTTTGGAGATGCAGATTTCATTTTCCAACAGGACTTGGCACCTGCACACAGTGCCAAAGCTACCAGTACCTGGTTGAAGGACCATGGTATCCCTGTTCTTAATTGGCCAGCAAACTCTCCTGACCTTAACCCCATAGAAAATCTATGGGGTATTGTGAAGAAGAAGATGCAATACACCAGACCCAACAATTCAGAAGAGCTAAAAGCCACTATTAGAGCAACCTGGGCTATCATAACACCTGAGCAGTGCCACAGACTGATCGACTCCATGCCACGCCGCATTGCTGCAGTAATACAGGCCAAAGGAGGCCCAACTAAATACTGAGTGCTGTACATGCTCATACTTTTCATGTTCATACTTTTCAGTTGGCCAACATTTCTATAAATCCTTTGTTTTTATTGGTCTTCAGTAATATTCTAATTTTCTGATATGATGAATTTGAGATTTTCATTTGTTGTCATTTGTAATCATCAAAATTAAACAAAATAAACATCTGAAATATATGAGTTTGTATGTAATGTATGAATATAATATACAAGTTTCACTTTTTAAATGGAATTACTGAAATCAATCTACTTTTTCATGATATTCTAATTTTATGACCAGCACCTGTAGATATATGTGTGTGTAAACAAAATTAATGTTATTAAGGAATAAAATACATTTTTTTTCTCAAATAAAAAAATAATAGAGTGCATTCACTCTATTATCATAGAGTGCATCAGATAAACGTTACGCAATAATATATTCCCAGACTGCTCTTAGCATGTCTGATGATGACGTCAAGCAATACAATGGATTGAATTTAAAAAGCATCCATTTCTTCCAGAAAAGTCTTCAATATTGTCTTTACGATGTAGTTTAGTAATCTTTAATTATTTAAGGATATAAATAAAGTTTTTTCAGTACCGTAATTACATTATTTTTTGGCGACCCGGAAGTCATTCTGGTCGCGCAGGCGCAAATGAGCTGATGGTACGGATCGTGCTACCGGAACGGATCGGGTAGCGACAGTCCCCGCCCCCTTGAGAGACGCTCCGCTGCTCCTCCCCCAGATTGTAGCTGACCGCAAACAGTGCAGCAGACAGGAGGCCGGCTTGTTTTGTTTTCATGACCGAAATTGCAGAAAACAACTCGTGAAGTTTCACCCGCTAGAAGAGCGAGGTGCGCGAGAACGCTGGGACCCTTTTTCCACCTGGATCTCCGCTCTTTTTGGCCCTCATGTCCCTCTGTCGTCGGACTAAACTCGCCCCCACTTCCTCGCCGCCTCGGCCGTATCTAGACCCACAGCGTGTAGCTCAGACCACGCTTCCACTGCATGAAAAGTGGGATTTTCGTCAATATACGGCCCTGTAGATTGTCGTGGAACTTCAGGTTAGCGGCAGTTTACGGCCATTTGCAGGCTTCGCCGAAAACTCCCGTAAATTGTCAGAAATTGACGTGGACTTTCTTAGGCAGTGTTCCCCCCATGCCTCCCCCCCATGGAATTCTAGGGGAGGCTTTAACATGTAAATGAACATGCTGTGAGCTATACAAATGCAAATCAGGATTGCAGGGGGGGGGTTTACCCCAAGTGACATCTTTCTAAAAGGTAAGAAAATCTCTGATACAAAGAGATCAGGCTCACTATAGCCTCTTACATTTTAGCTTGAATTGATTTATTTAATTAAAGTATAGAGACCAAAACAGATCTTTAGCTGACAGAGCAATACATTTAGAGCAGTAATTATAAAAAAAAAAATTTGCATTTAAGATAAAAAATAAAATGTTGTCTGTCAATATGCTCAATTCACAATTACTTAAGTGGAAAAGTTTCAAGAAATGATTCTGAGATGATTCACTTTATAACATGGCGCATTATCCTGTTGGAAGTAGCCATCAGAAGATTGGTACACTGTGGTCATAAGGACATAGGTCAGCATGCTAAATTGGTATTAAGTGGCCCAAAGTGTGGCAATAAATATCCCCCAAATAGATGGTAGAAATAGATCAGGCTCAGTATAGCCTAATTATAGACTCTTACATTTTAGCTTGAATTGATTTATTTAATTAAAGTATGCTAGATCACTGTGTATGCAAATGTTATGTAAAAAAAATACACAAAATAATTTATTTCAAAAATTAGTTTTAATCAGAATCAGTTGGCTGTAATGGCGGTTGGCAAACAATTTTTTTTCTTTAGATTTCCACTTTTTTTTTGTTATTGAATATATAAGAAAACAATAACAATCTCAAGTAACAAGTCAATAACAAATATTTCAATACAAGAAGAAATATCACAACTCCTGCTTTTGAAAAATATTATTAAATGCACAGGCTGGAACAAAGTATAAAATAAAATAAAATAAATAAAAATAAATAAAATAATAATAGTAGTTAAAGTAAATTAATCAGTGGGGACTACCAACTGAAATTCTTCAATTAACTCAAACAATTTAATTGCATTTAAATTTTGCATCTTTCTCAGACATCTTTTGAAATGGGAAAGTTCCTTTTTGAGAGCAGAGATTGAGAGGGAGCATTTTGCATAGCGACATTTATGGATATAATACTTTGTTACAATTATTAGAATATTGATTAAAAATTCAAATTTTTTTTTCTTTAATGGATAAACCGAATTGAATGTTTTGCCAGCAAATAAAATCTAAATGTATTGTTTTAGAAGACAGAAAGGTTCGAAGTTGATCCCATAAGTTTAATATTTCTTTACATTCATAAAAAAGATGTTTAGTTGTTTCCAATTGAGTTGTACAAAAGCCACAATTCTCAACATTAAACTTAAATCTCTCTCTTAAAAACTCATTTGAAGGATATATGTTATTTATTATTTTAAATTGTAATTCTTTATATTTAGGAGGAATTGGGAATGTCAAATAATTTGTCCTAGTTTTGACTATCATAGATTTCTTAAACTTTTGTAAGAGAGCTGTGCTTTTTGTTCTTCCTGGGTGCATATTATTTATAGAATATTGATTCAAAAACTTGTTGTTGCATTTATTATCTCTAATGTCCACCTTCTCAAATTCAATCTTATGGAGTCTAGGAATAAAGGAATTAGGTAAACTGTTTTTAATTGAATGAATGAGGACATCAGGGATACTACGTAAAACTTTCTTATAAATTCTTAGTGAACAATCGTTTCTAAACTTCCTGTTAAAATCCTCCAAACTTAGAAAATCACCATTACCATTTGGCAAACAATTTATAGGTGCATTACCGCCACCTTCCAGAATGGAGCAACGCGAGCTCTTCTCGCGAGTCCTTCCGTATAACAATGACGTCGTATGTGATTGGAGGAGCCTGATGAGCCTTCGGCCCCATCGTCCAATTACGTGTGAGCTTTTGTGCACTACGACTACTCGCGAGACCAGCATATTAGCAGACATGTTTGTGTTGCTATACTCAGAAGAACTTCATCTCCAGTTACCGTGTTTGTATTTTGTTGTTACGTGAACAATGGCTGCACGACGTCTCGCGTTCAACTCGCCTCCAACTGCTCTTAGTCCACAACTTTCGGCCAGCCCGCAGACTGACGAGAAGAAACTGCTGATTGCTATCAGCGGACTGTCTCGTCAGCTTACCCAGCATACTACCGACATGAATGAGCGGCTCACTCAGCTGGGGAATTCGATGCACTCCAGGTTGCAGTCCATAGAGGACAAGACGGCGGCTCTGCAGTCGAGCAACTTTGCGGGATATACGAACTCGAGGAAGAGAAGACGGGTGCACAACGCCACGCAAGCGGTAAATATATGTTCGATTACTGGTAGCTATGCTAAAAGCAGCCTAGCTTAGCTAGGCAAGCTAAAGACAACCTAGCCTAGCTAGGTAAGCTAAAAGCAGCTTAGCCTAAAGCTTTATTAAAGTGTATTTTTTGTGATTCACAGGAAGCAGTACGCCGTCTTCACAACTCGGGAGACTAATTGCAGGCGCTATGAACCGGAGCAAGGGTAAGATTTAAAGAATATGCTTTCATTCTGCGGTAAAAGGAAATTGATACGGATAAATACCGACCATAGCTGTACTTTTTTTTTTTTTTCACAGACTACTCTCGCCTCACAATGAGGCGGTGACCTCCTATTTGCTCGGAGCCATCTCGGCAAGTCCAGATTTGCACGATGTTGATAAAGACGACATTGTGTGTAAGTGACTTGTTTTAATGTTTTCTCCTTCCTTGTTAATGTGACTTGCGTTTGATTTTTTTTTTTTATTCATACCACTCTCATTTAATTGTTTTCCAGCTGCCTGTAAGACGTATTATGAGACGGTATGCAGGAGCTTCAGATACACGCAGCCAGCCAACACGCTGCGTGCGGAGGCTGCCAGGCAATCTGCTCGGAGTCGGGCCAGAAGAAAGAGGGTAAGACTTTATTTGGTGACTATTTTTCAGGTGCATTGATAGATGTGTTGTGTCCATACGCAGTGCGCTGATTCATTGTCTTTTTTTTTTTTTCAGCTGCTGAAAGCGAGGCAGAGTGTGCTGGCAGATGAGGAAGTGGAACTCTGGAAGTCCGCCACCGTCGACCTCATGTCCGACGAAGAAGATGGCGTCGTTGGCGGTGTCTCTGGATGGATTGTACGGTCGCCGCCATTTCGTAGGCCGGATCTCACTGAACTCTGTGTTAAGCTGCAGTCCCGGTTAGAAGCGATGCTGAAGTACAGGGCCACGCACAGTAGGCGTCTGCACATCGGACCTGCCTCGGAGGGAATGCTGCCAGTTACCTCCAACCCCGAGGAAGCAAACGGACCGTTCACGGACTTTTAATTTTTAGAAACACATGTGTTTGGATACGCGTTGCATATAGTTGTGTGTGTTTTAATAAAGCTCTTTCTTTGCATAAACAGCTTCCTGGCAAATGTTCATTTCCTGTATAAATTCATTCATGTCCTTGATGGTAGCATAATAATTGTGTAGTAGTGTAGGATAACATAAATACACAGCATATGAATGAATAAATATATGAATGAATAAATATATATATATATGAATAAATATATGTAAATTTATATGTAAATATATATATATGCCAACCAATCACGAGCGACTTTACTTGTTTAAAAAGAAGTGGTTCCGTCCAATACTCAGTAAGAAAATTAAAGCCTGGCGTGGCCACGTGTGGTTTTGCTGCCAATAACGAGCGATTTCACTTGTTTGAGAATAGTGGTTTCAGCCAATACTGAGATGGTTATTCAAGCCAGACCTGGCCAGCCGCGCGGGTTTGCTGCATTCTCCACATACGTCAGAGTCCGTTTCCGACAATTTGTGGCACGACAAACGCGGACAAGCACGGGTTGCAAATTGTCGGAAACTGACGAAAATCAGGCAGATCTGGGGGAGTTTACGGGGGTTTACGGGGACGAAAATCTCACTTTTCATGCAGTGTTCAATATTGAGCATAATTTAAAAATGTCTGCATCAAGCTCACTGCAACACACTGCTGTAAGAGTATAACCAGAAAGCGAGGTAGGAGGGCAAAATAGGTTTAGCGCCACCGCAGCACGGGAGGAGAATTACGCCCAGGAGCAAATGGATAAAAATAGACCGGAGGGAAAAAAAACATGAATCGATGCATCGGATCGTCGGCTGTTGGATCGATGCATCGATACAAAACGATTATTTTTTACACCCCTAGTAACTACGGTGGCTGAGAAGTGCAAAACACATTTACAATTCATAAACACATTAAAGGCACACTATGCAAAATTTTTCAGTTAATTAATGTGTTCCATAACGTTTTGGATGATTAAATGAGTCATTTCAGGTTGAACAAAGGTATTCTCGGCCGCCCTGGTGGTCTGTGGGGGAAATACCGTACTTGCAATTGCAGGAGCCCTCGGCCCGCGCCCACAGGCTCAGAAGTCTCGTGAGAGTCGGTCTTGCTTTACAGCGAGAACTGCTACACGCCCCCAGTTAAAAGCATGCTCGTTGCTAGCGCAGTGGCAATCTTTGTGCAGTTATCATGGCGGAACCAGCGTGAGAACAGCGAAATCCCATGTCGGAGCAGGCAAGAAAGAGGAAAAGGGCTCTGGACAGAGAGAGGAGTCGTACACGGGTGAACATCGGGCAAGCTTTTTCCGAATGGCGAGAGCTAAAATAAAAAGAAGGCTGCAAGGCTGACGCGGACCTCGCGTTTCTGCTGATGTGATTGTAAGTAACATTGGAATGGTTTCTCTCTCTCTGTGTGCATGTTCATACTTTCACTGTGTTAGTCATTCGTTGCGTTCACCTGTCTGCTAAGCTCAAAACAACCGCGCCTGGCTTGACGGAGAAACCAGGAGAACAGCTGAGCATATTTACGACAGTGCACTTTTACTTTCGCCCTCTGGGGGGAGCCTCGCTGGAAAATCAACACCGGTTGCATAGTATACCTTTAACAAATAAAAAACAAAATAACATTTGAAGAAACAAAATTATATTTTATGAAACAAATGTATTTTTGAAAAAAAAAGTTAAAATTTTTTAAAACAAATTTACATTTTAACAAACAAATTTACATTTTAACAAACAAATTTACATTTTAACAAACAAATTTACATTTTAGGAAACAAATTCACATTTTAAATAAGTTAGATTTTAGGTGAGAGAAAGTTTCATTTTAGAGAAAAAAAAATACATTATAGGGAAACAAATTTACATCTTAAAAAAAATTGACCGTTCGGAAACACTTGTACAAGTGCAAAGACAAAACTGCAAGCGGCAAAACACAGTTATATAGCCAAAAACAAACAAAAGACGGCTACACGGAAAGGGAATGTCCCAGTGGCCGGATGGGACGTCACCATTACCCTGACTTGTAGTACAAACACGTCAATCTGTAGTCCTCCTGCTTCACGTGAAAAGACAGCGGCGATTTTAGATGGAAAGAATTGCACTGAAGCTGTTTTTCTTAAGTTTACGCTAACCGAACAATGTTTTGCCCTTATTGTGGTCTCTGGAACTTTTACGGGACACGGACCAGGTGTAGCCGTCTTTTGTTAATTTGTTTTTGGCTATGTAACTGTGTTTTGCCACTTGCAGTTTTGTCTTCCGAACAGTTTTTTTTAGTTTTTCCCTATAATGTATTTTTTTTTTCTCTAAAATGAAACTTTCTCTCACCTAAAATCTAATTTATTTAAAGCTACAGTGTGTAATAATTACAGGCATATAAATTCAGAAATTTAATATATTATACATAACTATGTTATTTATCATCACCTATGAGCTCAGCCTTTTAACCATAACATTTGCGTTGCCTTAGAATTCGTTATTTATAATTACATAGGAGCGGGTCTCGCAGCCATGGAGGCTGACATCTTTGCGCTACGGCAGCGCAGAGGCAACAAACTAGCGATTGCGAGACCTCCCATGACGCTCGAAAATAACTACGGCAAGTTGAGAGAGATGAACTGAGACGGTACTGAACAGTAGATGGCAGTATTATGCCTGAGAAGCGTTTAGTCTGCCTGAAACCAAAGAAGAAGAAGAAGCAGGTATACTGCGCCTCGGTAACAAGAAAGGTAAACAAGGCGGCAGGCGTGAGTGACTTTGCAAACTGTTTGGCACTGTGTGGCCAAACATCAGACGAATGGAGGATCATGCCTACTCTGTATCACAACGAAAAGCGGCGGACACCGAACCCCCGTCATCTAAGAAGCGGAAACACGACGAGAATAAACGCAAGAGTGACAAGAAACGACAAAAAACACGGATCAACATTGGCACGGCATTTACACGATGGAAGTCACTGATGGAGGAAAAAGGTTTTCAAAGTGACGCTCAAGTTACCAGTTTTCTCTTGGACAGGTAATTAATCCTATACACACAATTGTCTAATATCACTGCAGTTTTTGGAGTACAGGATGCTCAGACCTGTCTAAAACAATAACATGCTGCGTGATGATGCTGTTACTCTCCAGTATACTTATTCAGCAACGTCCCTGACGTTTCACAGGTAATGATTCAGTAATTTTCTGTAAAATAATTTTCTGGATATATACCTCGGTTACTTCTCTCCGGCTCCTTTGGAGATCTTCAAGCCTTTCCTCCTCTGCTCTCACCCCGCTGGCTCCCCTCTCTCGCCTGGCCCCAGCTGCACGCTCACCCCGGCCTCTCTGCCCTCTTCCTTTCCCTCTTCCTTGCCTTGTAACCCCCGTGCCACAAACAAGACTTGGACTCTGTAAACGGGGAATATATATTCTTCCAGCGAACACAATCTCGCTGTTAAACTAATGACTACAATTACTTCGTCTGTTTATATCACCATGCAAAGCAGCTCACCAAAACGTCACAACGACGTAGAAAAAATAACGGGTATATTTATTATCTTAAGTCTACATGAAATCTATACCCTACACAGACTAATGAAATACTATCTGTAAAATTATCTATGTAAACAAACCTCATCACTTGAGAAGGTAGGTGATTCCGACGTCGTGGAAGACATTTTGTCCCGTAACGCTCGCCGTACTGTTGGGGGGGAGAAGCGGTGGGGGGGAGACGTTCATGTTGCTGCAGTCTGCAGTCTGACCGCTAGATGTCGCTGAAAATTACACACTGTAGCTTTATTTAAAATGTGAATTTGTTTCCTAAAATGTAAATTTGTTTTAAAAAATTTTAACTTTTTTTTCAAAAATACAATTGTTTCATAAAATATAATTTTGTTTCTTCAAATGTTATTTTGTTTTTTATTTGTAAATGTGTTTTGCGTTTCTCGCCCCCGTAACCCTCACCACCCAGCCCCCACCTTCTCGCCGTGTGTTTCCAAAGCCAGCTGAATAGAGCGGACGACAAAGACAAGAACCTGCAGAGAGTTTGAGATTTGTTGCAACTCAACGTAAATGACATCGGGGGGAACGTTTCCTGTCACTTGCGCGGTGAATCGTGCCGCCTGCGCTGTGCGGAGATCCAGGGGAAAGCGTATCTGATGGGGAAACGCAGCTCGACGTAACACCGGTATTTCCATGTGGAAAGCGCTGTTTTGCTGCTGGAGTCCTCCTGACTCTCCATCTCTCTGTGTGTGCTGTACGTTAACACCCGCCAGCAGAAACACCCACCTACCCAACTGACAGACGGAATCTCACTATACATCAGCCATTCTCATCCTCCCCTCTCTCATGACGCGCGCACGAGTCCTATCATGAAAAAAAGTTCATTGAGCGACCTGACTAACGTGCAGTAACGGGGTATAGTTACAGTCAAAGTAATTAATTAGATTACTCGTTACTAAAAATGTTCCTTTTTGATAAAGCTTCTAGTTAGAGTGGCTCAGGTTATCCTGAGCTATCTCTATAGTTCTGCTGCTATAGGCTTAGACTGCTGGAGGACATAGGGACCCCTTTTTCATCATTCTATCTCTATTCTCCCACTCTGCAGAATCTATTAGTTCAATCTCTAACGTTCTGCTCTCTCTGCTTTTTCTCATAGTTGCTTCATCTGGTCTGTTCCTGTTTGGCTGTGACTCCATCCTGGAGAGAAATATCAGCTGTGCTGCTGCCATCAACACCTTTGTTTCTAGATGTTGGAGCTTGGCCTGTTTTCCAGTGTAGTCCTGTTTCTCTGACTGTGACTAACTGGATGTGCTCTCTTCATCCCCCATGACATGTGCTGTGAATTGGCGCTATGGAAATAAACTGAATAGAATTTAAAAAGCTATCATTATCATAAGTAAAAAAAAAACTGAATCTTTTTCCTGATACATATGTGAAAACAGAGGTTTTAAGTGCAAGAATACTAGCTGAGAAGTTTTGAATACAATTAAAATAAAGTTAAAACTATGAAATAATAAAAAAATTCATTTATAAATTCAAATTTAAACTAATTTATGAGTAAAATCATACATTAAAAAGTTCAAAGTACAAACATACAAGTGCAAATAAACAACTTTATAATTACAAAACCAATGTTTATGTGTCCAAATCGCAAATTTACAAATTTGAAATTAGTATGAATGTAATGGGCATAAATATTTTTTAAACAACATTTCAGCAAAGATTTATGCTGAGTTCCAATCCAGCGCCTGATTACGTCCTAGCGTGGCGCCAAGGTCTGTTCGCGGTGGAAGACTCTGCGTTATGCGACCGACAAATGCGGCATTTTTTTTCTTTCAGCCTCTGTAACGGACCTCCAAGGATCCGGTCCTGGTAGACCAGGTCCTTAGAAGGTACAGCCACTGAAATCAAATACACCCATAAAATTGAAGTGATGGTTCTGTTTTTGTCTTCTTCTCATTTAAAGGCGTTTGGTGATTAAAATTCATGTGCATTACTGCCACCAACAGTACGTACATTTTATTGACACTTGTCTCACCACATAAATTAACGGACAGAAACAGTTTTTGTTTTAGCTTGTGTGACTGGAGGTTTTGAGTATTTTTGGAATATAAAAAAATCCAGGCCAAGTCAGAGGTTCAGGTGTAAAGGTTTGATATGACGAAGAGACACTAAAGACAGAACTGTCCTGTCGGCTCCACAGACAGATGATATCTGCCCTCATTTCCCATCCAGGCCACTGGCAGCGTCCACTTCCACTATATATAGTGATGTGCTTTGCTTTAATCTGAAATAACCTGTTGTTTTTCTAATATCAATTAAGGAAATGTGTTTAATGGCATAAATGTAACAAGCTCATTACTGTTGCAAGCAACGAAAATTGTTTGCAATGTAAGAAAATGACGAACCAGAAATGCAAGGAAAACGTTTCAATAAAAAAGGTTTTGAGAGAAACTTTGCTGTTTTGTCAGATGTTTTTCAGATTTATTCCTTCATTTTCCCCTTTTATTTTTCAAATTATGCCTTTTTCAAAGTCTTTTCAAACCTTCTTTTTCATTTATTATAGATTTTATATTTCAAATGTCTCTTTTTAATTGATTTCTGTTTGAGATTGCATTTTTTTTCATATTACCTTTTATAGATCATGTTCAATACAAATGCTGCCGTTTACCAGGAAAAATATTATTAATAACATCTCATGGCCTTCTGTTTTCTAATGTGTGGGCAGAACGAGCAAAAGAAATGGCTTCCCTAAGCACCATGCTTATCAGACAAGTCTAGTTTTCCAAAATAGTGAAAAATGCAACAATTGAGTTGATCCCTTCCTACTATCGTTGCAACCCCTTTATAGGGGATTATTCAGCCAGGCCAACAATTCCCTCTAACGTCCCCCCTTTCAGAGACACAGACAGGTATGGGGCATTGTAGGCTAACAATGAATCCGAACGACCGCATTCCAAAGGGGGGGACCCGTTCATCCGTTTCTATTTTTGCATTTTTTCTAAACAAAAACAAGGCTTTGTTGAGCTGCTGGATAAAACCTGGAACTCAACGTCTTTAAACTTGGAAACAAAGTCCAGAGCATTGTTTTTTTTTTTCTTTTTTCAGCCGTACATGTTTGAGCCCTTGCCTCGCAATGCTGCCAGTTCTGTTAGCTCTACGCCTGCCGAAGACACAGACGTCCATCCCCGTGAACACTGGGACGCAACTCAATGGGAAAGGAAAGGATTCTGATTTCAACCGTTGCGTATATTAGCTGCGACATATGAATCACGATGCTATGACTGAAAACATTTGATTGACAGATGACCGTTGATATGTGATTGGCCGAATTTAGGTGTTCAGGCTGATGTGTCATGATGGGTTTCGGATTCAAGCCCATATGCAGAAACACAACCAGGAGGCAGGGAAAGAGTTAAAAGGTTTTATAAATAATGAGAACAAAAACAGGTCAGGGGGTAATCAGGTCCAGGGCTGGTCACGACTGGGTTTACTGTTCTGCAGAGCGGCAGAAGGGGGAACCAGGAGGGTTCACAGGCTGGCGGCAGGCTGAGGGCTTGGTGGAGGCTGAGCTTGGTTTAGATCTTGCAGATCACCAGGTTTGAGTTTCTCTTCCAGATTCTTTAAGGGAGCAGGCTAGCAGATCTTTGACAGGTTTGGTTCTCCAGGGTTCTTCTGAGATCAGACAGATTTCCAACAGAGAAACTCTTCAGGGGGTTTCTGGTTTCAGACAGGTTCAACCTGGGAAGCAGAGAAGACAAATAGATCAGGTTCAGGTTTTCTAGTCAGGAGACTAGACAGACAGGTTGGCTCAGGGTTTGCTGTACCGTAACTGACTAAACACTCTGGCGCCGGAGTGAGGTCCTCAGCCCACTTAAGTACTGGTCTCCTGATGATCAGATGAGGAACAGCTGGTGAAGTCAGCTCCAGCTTCAGGAGATCCCGTACGCCCTCTGGTGGAGAAAGATAGACAGAACCCCAGATCCCAACAGTAACACAAAACCCTCAGGAAGGGATCCTCGGCGCCCCCAGGTGGGCAAGCCTCAGGATCCCAACATGATGTAGAACTAACTGGCCTGCAGGAGATAATGAAAAAAAAAGATTTTAAGACAGGATTTTTTTTTTAAACAGAAATTTTCCTAATTTTGGGACAATATGGTCTGATAAAGAATAAATTTAAGGCAGAATGATTTGACTTTTAAATATAATTTCCGTTCGACTTGAATGCTGAAAAGTATTTTTAACGGGCAATAAACGTAGCAATAAGTTTAACTACTTTATAAATATAAGTATTTGTAAATATATTTTAATAAACTGGATGATATATGCAGCAGGAAAGTGGCTAATTGTTTAAAAAAAATCATTTTGAATAACTGTTGCTGCAGCACAGATATGTAGACGACTCTGTAAAAAAAATTACCAGCTGAAATAATCTTCCATGGGGGCTGATCATCCATCCATCCATCCATCCATCCATCCATCCATCCATCCATCCATCCATCCATCCATCCATCCATCCATCCATCCATCCATCCATCCATCCATCGTCCATCCATCCATCCATCCAGAATATGAAGGAGGCTAGAAAAACAGCGTGGTGAAAATACAGCTTGCCAACATTTTTTTAATCAAGAGCCTTAAATTAATGACATTCTTGTTTATAATGAGTTAATCCTCACTTCCCACCAAAACTGAGAGGATTTGGACGCAACTCGCAAACTCCGTTCTGCTGCTCAGCCCACAAATGTCCCTTTCTTACAAATGTGGCACCATTTAAAGGGAATCAGTCTTTCCAAAGGCTTTCAGATCTATTGCCAGCAGGAGCTGATAAAACATCAACCAACGCAAATTCACTTGTTCATTTGAGGTAGATTTTTCTTTAAGAATCTCCTACTACAAATCCTGTAATTCACATTCCTGTGTTTTTTTTATGATTTCGTTTTTAATTTATTTATATATCATTTATTCATCTTACCTGAAGGCTCTATATAGCGATTAATCAATCAGATCATCCTGACAGGAAGATAAAAATTATAATCAAGGAAAACCAGCTGATTGTATCGAATCATTGACTTTAGAGGCTTCGCTCCTCCTGGATTTTGTCGTTGACTCAAAGCAATCAGAAGGTATATCTGAGTGAGAGTGAAAAGGAAAAACTCCCTTTGAACAGGAAGAAACCTCCAGCAGAACCAGGCTCAGTGTGAGCGGCCATCTGCTGAGGCCGACTGGGGTTCAAGGAGACAGAAGCAGAGATAGGAATATAGAAGCACTAATAAATTCTTGTATGTTAGGGAATGTAACAGAAAGCTAGCTCGACAGGTGGCTCTAAGGCAGAAAGATTTAAGCAGATAAGCTCTGAGAAAATTATTATGTCAGAGGAATAAAAGCACATCCAGCAAAAGCTGAGCCCAGAGAAACAGGACTAAGCAATGAATAAACTCCAACTTTATTATATGCAATTAATGTATGATTTTATTTATAAATCTGTGTTTTTTTATTTAAATTTATAAATAATTGTTATTATTTCAAAGTTTTAACTTTATTATAACTGTATTCTAAACTATAAACATGTATCCCTGCACTTGAAATCTCTGTTTTCACATATGCATAAGTTAAGGAAAATTTTTTTATTTTTTTTTTACTTTCATTTTTGATTTCAGGCACCTACAGAACATAAATGTTTTTGTCGACCGATACCTTAAATTCTATTCAGTTTATTTCTATAGCACCAATTCACATCATGTCATCTCAGGTCATGTAGAAGCAGTTTTATTGTCTTATATCAGATCAGAATCAGAAATCAGAATCAGAATATATCCTTACATGTGGCCCTTTACTTACTTAGCAACAAAACAGTGCATGCTAAAGGTCAAGTATGAGTCTTAGCAATAATAAAGTTCCTAATGCCTTATTCGTATACGCAATTAGATGATGTATGAGGAGGGTTTGGCATAAACAGAGAACATCTGTATAAACATTCCTCCGAGTGTCAAATTGACCGCTGGCGTTGACCAGCACACGTGAATTCCAGTAAGCTTTCGACATGATATTCCTGTGCATGTGCACTTATGTAATGCGATGTGGAAACTATAAATGCTGCCTAGAATGCGTTGCTGGATGTATGAAGTGTTAAAGACAGCTGTATGAATTCGGTTTTGTAATTAAATGTGTCCCCCCTCCGGATGATAAAATAGTGTGAATCGTGGCCTTTGTCATAATGGAATTCTACCAATGAGCTTCCATAGTCACTTTCCAGTTCACCAGATCATCCAGTCAGATTGATTCAAAGTTTTCTATCTAAGGAAAACCAGCTGATTGCATCGACTCATTGACTCTTCAGCAATCCCTCACACTAAGCATGCTTGTGTCATTAGAGAAGAACGACTCTGAATCAGGTGGAGAACACTAAACTCACAGCGTCTGAGGTTGTTTGGGCTTGGAAGCATGGTGTCCTGGGTTCAGGCGCAAACTGAGACTCTCTCTCTTGTGATGGTGTGTAGGAGGGTGGACAGGCAGGTGGCCTCCTGGAGGAGGGCTGCTGCAGACTGACCTGAGAGATCCAACAGATGAGGAAGGTCCTGGCTTGGTTTGAAAAAAGGAGGGAAAAGACGGAGACAAGGAATTAGAGCTGGCTTTAGAGAGCTAGCTGCTTGGTCATGCACCACGCTGGTAGCGAGAAAGAACTGATGCCCTCCTCCTGGTCCAAGCTCCTTAAGTAGGCTCCAAATGAACAGAGCAGTATGACAAGACTATACTAAAAAAACAGGCCAAGCACCAACATCTATAAACTAAGGTGTTGATGACAGCAGCACAGCTGATATTTCTCTCCAGGATGGAGTCACAGCCAAACAGGAACAGACCAGATGAAGCTACTATGAGAAAAAGCAGAGAGAGCAGAACGTTAGAGATTGAACTAACAGATTCTGCAGAGTGGGAGAATAGAGATAGAATGAAGCAGAATGATGAAAAAGGGGTCCCTATGTCCTCCAGCAGTCTAAGCCTATAGCAGCATAACTATAGAGATAGCTCAGGATAACCTGAGCCACTCTGACTAGAAGCTTTATCAAAAAGGAAAGTTTTAAGCCTAGCCTTAAAAGTAGACAGGGTGTCTGCCTCACGGACTAAAACTGGTAGTTGGTTCCACAGGAGAGGAGCCTGATAACTAAAAGATCTGCCTCCCATTCTACTTTTAGAAATTCTAGGAACCACTAGTAAACCTGCAGATTTTAAATTCTATTCTGAATTTAACAGGAAGCCAATAAATCAAACAGCTCATAGTTCATCCTAATGTTTATTGGTTCAACATATTCTCATTATCAGTTCGTATGAAATCGTACGAAAAGTTATGCACAGTAATTTCGTACGTTTTTGACGTTTTTTCTTGAAAAAGCAGATCAGTGCGCACGCGCAGCCAGACAGACGAAAAAAGCAGATCCGCGGACCGACGTAAAACTGGAAAAAAAGCAGGTTACTTGCTGTTTTGTATCATAGGGTTACGGTTAATTGTATGTTAAATTCTATGTTTTTGAATGGTGCGTAAGATGCGCATGCGCAAGGATATCTTGTCTCGAGGCAAGACGTAAAAATACGACGAAATACGACGAAAAAAACGTCAAAAACGTACGAAATTACTGTGCATAACTTTTCGTACGATTTCATACGAACTGATAATGAGAATACACTGATTGGTTAGTCAGCATAATTGTAGACTGAGGATTATTTTACCTTTTTTAGAGGTTTTTAGTGAGCAGTGTAAGAAACATAGTGGTGGAGTGATTATATATTCTATAAACAACCTTAATAGGTTTTAAAAAGGATGGAAATACATTAGAATTTATTTATAAAGATACATTTGCATGTCCTGTGGTTCAGTAATTATCAACATTAGAGTAAAATCTCTAAACAGTCTTCTATCTTAATGTGCTTATGTGAATATTAAATTTTTCTTTTTAAATTAAAATGTTTCCTTTTATTTAAATTTTCTTTTTATTTATTTTTAGATGTGAGACAAACCCACAACCTTGAGTCACAGCAACCAAAACAGTCCTCGTGCTTTTTCACCAGCTTCTCAGATTCTACCTGTACATCACAGAGGCGTGATGGAAGGACCAGACGGGGAATACGTCCTGACACGTTAAGTTGTGACTTGATCAGATTACACCTCGCTGCGCCATTAATGGACGAGGTAAGTGTTTTTTTTTGCCTGTATTGATGGCACAACAAGATTTAGTTACCAAGCGAAGTCTATGACCTTGTCAGTGTCCATCATGTAATGAAATATTGACAGGATCATTGGAAGGTTTCCGTCAAATGTAGAGTTGAGAATTAACTGAAGAATCACTCTTCATGAGTGCTTTGGTCTCAGTTTGCTTTCATCCTGATTCTTTTTTAAACGATGGGGAGACGTCCGTGCAAACATCTGCAGAAAAAAACTAATATCTGTCAGAAAAGTCAAGTTCCCTGTAAAGGTCATTTATCGTGCTTTTTTTCAGCTTTTAAAAGTCACCTTTACGCAAATATATGATGAAATACTACTTATATCACGTCAAGGGTATTTAATAGGAAATTCAGTTGGGTTTTTTTTTCCAACCCCCCCAAAAAAACACTCGTACTCGTCTTCTGCTTATCCAGGTCCAAGTCGAGGGTGCAGCAGTCCAACCAGAAACGCCCAGACTTAGAGGGGATCAGAAAGAGATGTCCGAGTCTCCTCAGCTGATTCCTCTCGATGTGGAGGAGGAGCAGCTCTGCTTTCCTTTTTAAAGCAGAAACTTTACAGATTTCTGGGAGTTTATTCCAGATTATTGGGGTTTAAGAACTAAAACCTGCTTCTCTGTGGCTCTGGATTATTCTTTGTTTAAAGCCGTTGTCATGGTCTTGGTTCTATTGTGCTTTACTTTGCGCAATGTTTTCTAGTTTTATTGGTTTAATTCCTTTTTTGTTGTAATTTCTAGATTTATGTTAGTTCTCATGTTTTTCTGTTGCCCTCTTGTTTGTGTGTTCCTTTCCCCTTAGCCAGAGATGGCAAAAGTACTCACTTTCCGTACTTGAGTAAAAGTACAGATACTTGTGTTAAAAAATACTCTGGTAAAAGTGGAAGTACTGATTAAACTTCTTTACTCAAGTAAAAGTAACAAAGTACAGGCTTGTAAATTTACTTAAAGTATAAAAGTAAAAGTAGAAACCACTTTTTTCATGCCGTTGCCTACATTTTAAATGGACTAGATCTCCGTTGTGTTCATTTTCAATCATCTCGTCGTCCATGCTACTATGCTAACGCCACCGCCACCAAGCTGCAATGATTTGCCGCCAATGAATACCGCCGAATCTGTCGATTCATCTTGTAGTGGTGCGTCAAATGCAACGTAGATTCCCATCCAATTAGATTGAATTTGGTATTGATGACGTGAAAAATAATAACGGTAACTCCATTGAAATGATTCAAAACTAAAGTAACGAGGCAATTTTTAAAAATGTAAGGAGTAGAAAGTACAGATATTTGTGTAAAAATGTAAGGAGTAGAAGCAAAAAGGCGCCATAAAAATAAGTAGTAAAGTAAAGTAAAAATATCAGAAAAATCTACTTGAATACAGTAACAAAGTGGCCAGTACTGTCACAGCCTTGGTTTTCCATTTGTTGTCCTCTGCTGCCCTCTTGTGTCCTCTTTCCCTTGCTCTGTTTTCTGCTCTGTCCTAACCTGTTTTCAATCCTCTCGTTAGCCCTCTCTTTGTCTCTGTCCCCTTTAAAAGCCTCACTCTTCAGTTCTTGTTTGCTGGATCCTCGTCTAACGTCTGTCTGCGTACCTCGTCTCTCCCTGGCTCCTAGAGTTTGGTTTCCCCTGATGTCTCCTTGGTTCTGGTTCGTTTTTTATTTTTGTTGGATTTTTTGATTCCTGCCTCAGTTCCTGTGAACCTCATTAAACCCACCTAAATTCACCTCTGTCTACCTGCCTCTGCATTTGGGTCCTCCAAACCAACACCAAATCCTGACAAGTACTGTCTAATCAAATAGTTTTAGGACTGTCATATGTTGTCTGTGAACATACACCAGAATGACTTTTTTAGGACAACAAATAAAAAAGCTTAAATTACAATCAAACAGATAACTGCACATTCAAAACTTAAAAAGATCATTAATAAAAACAATGTGACGCCAAGTCAAATATATTTCAGTTAAAATGTGTTTAATTAGGGCTGAATGGTGGAGAACTGGTAGCATTGTCACCTTTCAGCAAGAAGGTTGCGGGTTTGATTCCCAGCCTGGAGTCCTTCTGCATGGATTTTTCATGTTCTCCTCTTCTATTGTCCAAAAAACATGTCTGTTAGGTGAACTGGCATCTCTCTTTAGTGGAAATAAGAGTTTGCCAAAGGTTTCAGCGGTCCAAACTGATTGTGTAACTGGAACTGGGGGAATGCTAACGCTAGCTTTGTCAGGTTTCTGTTTCTTTTATGTTTTTCTTTTGAGCATCCAGTTTTGCTTTGCTCCTTGTTTTCTAGTTTTAGTTGGTTAATTCTTAGTTTATTGAGTTCTTTGTTGTTGTTTTTTTCATTTACTGTCTTAGTCTTGGTTCTGTTAGATTTTCTCTTTAGTGTTCAGTCTTGCTTTACTCCTTGTTTTCTAGTGTTAGTGGTTTTATTTTTATTTTGTTATTTCCAGTCTTCCAGGTTTTTATTTGTTGCTCTCTGCTGCCCCCTTATGTTCTCCTTCTTCCCTAGCTCTTTCCCTCTCTTGTTCTGTGCACACCTGCTCCCAGTTTCCTCATTAGCCCTCTCTTTGTCTCAGTCTCCTTTAAAAGCCCTCTCTCTCTTCAGTTCATCTTTGCTGGGTCCTCGTCAAACACCGTCTAACCTCTTCAATCTTCCTCCAACTCGTCTCTCTGAGCCTTCCTCGTGATTACAGCAGTTCCTCTGATGTCTCCATTGTTTCTGGTTCGTTTTTACTTATTTTCATATTTTGAATTTTTTTGGACTCCTGGTTTCTTGTTTGTTTTGGACTTTGATTACATTTCGATTTTTGGATAACCTGCCTCTGTTTACAGTAACTCATTATTTAATCTACTATAAATTCACCTCTGCCTTCCTGCCTCAGCTTTTGGGTCCTCAACCCCCAAACAAATCCTAACACTCTTGGCTGTCTACATAATACAAAAGGGTTTGTTGCATATTTGCAACAACGGGCATTAAGGGTTTAAGAGGTTGGACTGAGGTCAAACAAGCGTTTAGCTAATTAAGAGCTATTGGAATGTGTTGGAACCAATTAGCAATGTAAATCCAAGGTAATGGAGACACCTTGTGTAATGATCTCAGCACTGATGCTGGGCTGATCACTCATTCCATTCACCTGCTCAGCTCCACCCATTCCACAATCTGCTCTCACCGGCTTCACCTGTTTCCTTCACTATTTAATCACCATCAGACCAGTCATCAGGGCCAGATTATTTCGTGCAAACCTGGTAAAAATAATCCAGCATCTCCTTTGAATTATTTGCTGCCTGTCGGTTTACTGACCTGTTCTGTCTGCTGGTAGCAATCCTGACTGATTCTGTTCTGACTCTGGATCCCTGAATCAGTCTGGCCCAGACTGCCTACTTTCCTCTCTCTGGATCACGAACCGGTAAAGCTTCGCACATCTGCCCGCCTGTCCGTCTGCAGCCTGTCTGCTCCACTCAGACTAAGTCTCGCTCTCCAAAAACACTCCTGAAAAAACTGTGTTCAAACATCACTGATCTGTCTTAGTTGTATTTGGCTTCTGTTCTTCAAACTTTGTTGATACTTATTTTTTTTTTTTACTTGTAGGATTAGTAGTAGATTGTTCCTGGGGAAAAGTTAAGGGTTAGCTTCTTCAGGTTTGGCTTGTGAAAGCAATGGAGATAGTAGCTAGCAGAAACCAGAAGATTCATTTTAAAGGAAAAGTCGCTCATATTCAGAATCCAAACTTCTGAAAGTTCTTTAAATCTGAAATGATTCCATCCTGTTCAATAAATGATCAGTGTTTTTAATTCAGAGTAATTTTCATGTGAATGTGCTTTACTGGAGGCATCCATGTTTGTCAAAGAACACTACTGCCACCTACTGGTTAGTGACGTCACGGTGCGGTATCGGCTGTTGATCAAGTCCCAGTGCTGTATCTGGTGTTTGTCACAACGCGCTATTATCCAAGTCATCTTGAAAACATTCTTCTTCCAAATGTTGGCTACATATTACGGGTTTTTTCTCTGGCCAGAAGTTCGATGGCGAATCCTCCCTCTTCAAGTTGGCGATCCAACGACCAACCCGTCCGTGGAGGATCAGGAATCAGAAAGGTGGAATAACTATTTTTTTCACTTTTACCCGATGTATTCCAGCATCCAGCTGCCATGCACGTGGGCATTGTCAGTTACACTATAGCTGTGGTGAATTTCAATGGTGAAGTCCTCTGGAAATCTTCAATAATTGTTGTTGATTGCAGATGTGTCTAGTAGTTCCCATTTATTTAGCTTGTAAAGCGGGGAGAATGGCGCTAGGCTTACCGCACCGTGACGTCACTGCTGGAAGATGGCAGGAGGGAGGGGTTACTATATTTGGGCAAAAATGGCCGCTCCCAGACTCAGTGATTGCAACGAAAATTGTTTTTTATTTTTTTACTGATTAACGCTAAATTCATTAAATCACTACAAATGTATTAGTTTTAGGTATAAATAATGATCCAATGATTATTCCTGCTGACTGGACTTCTCCTTTAAAGGACTCTTTGGTCGTTTGTTAGCAATTAAATGCAATGAGAATACCCAGTAACACAAACTTTAATGTATTTGTTTTTAAGTGACTTCTGATTCATTCTCTAAACTCAGAAAGAATTTTTGCAGAAAGCCTGTTTTGCAGAATCCAGTTCAAAGATTAGTCAAAAACAAGAAAGTTCTGTTTCTCTTTCGGCAGTCGATCGCCTAAATCTGACTCTCCTGGGTGAAAGAGTCCAGGAAAAAAGGCTGATGCTCCATGGACATTGCATGTTTCTCACTTCTGTTTCTGGGGGTATTTTACAAAAGGGGTTGTTGCTGTATAGTTACACTCATTAGTTAGCAAAGGAAACCAATATGACCATTGGTCCCCAATGTCTAAATAAATTTAAAGGCTTATGGCATAACACTTGGCTGCAGATTAAGGCTGGCTCTAATACTCGTTCCACAAGCTCAGCCTAAATCTGCATTGAAATTCCAGTGAAAGGCTCAAAAATGTCAAAAGGCGAAGACAGATTCAGGTCAGAATAGTTAACACTGCTCACTTTGTTTACCAGCTGAGCAGAAGCTCCTTATTGCCAGACGTGCAGAGGCCGAGGCTAAAGAAAAGTTCAACTTCTCAGTAATCCTGCGGAATAAAAGCCAGCTATAGTGGACATCAGAGTGCCACAAGCTGCACCTACAAGCTGCTAAGATGATCCCTGCTGTCCGCAGTAACTTTTGCAGAGGAGAAATGATCAAAACATCACACAGGGGTCGCCTCATTGATGCACCACTTTCATCCATTTCTGAGAATTTCCACAAATCTGATTCTGATCCAAAAACACTGATCTGTTTACAGCCTACACCATATTATTTTCATTCAAACAAAGTTTTATTTTTCTATACTTTAAAAAACACCATAAAAAACAGATGATTGTAAAACCAAACCAGCATGATGTAATTTTTACCATCGTTGTAATGCAATGCTGTTTAGGTTTGCTTATATTTGTGGAGATGCTTTCATTCTAGCTAAACAAACCAAGATGGATTAAGGCGTAGGTCTTCAACAGTGTCATGATTTTACTAAAGTTCAGACCCAAATGCAGAAGACCAAACAGGGAGACCAGGGGAAAGGTTTAACAGATTTTGCTCTGAACACTGCTCAACCGGAACTGAAAAGCAAGGGGAAGGCACAGTGGTTAGTTCAGGCTCAGTGGGAAATTTGATGAAGAGGATTTGGTTGCTGACTCACGTTTCCAGAGAAGTTTCAGAATCTTTGACTCCAGTCTGTATGCTGTTGTTCCAGTGTTTGTCTGATTCAGTGGAGGGTGGAACAGGGTTTATCCAAAAAGCGGTTAGGAGGTGAACGGAGAAAACTGACTGCCACTCAGATTTCCTGCGGTACTTAAACGGGTCGTAATGGAGATGAATCCCTTTCTCAGTGTGAAGTTCAAACGATCTCTTTGGGGAAAGTTGATCCAAACCTCCTGTTTGAACCCCAGCTCAGTTTGAAGCTCAGTTGATCCTGCCAGGGAGAGAAGGTCAGAAAAATCCAGTTAGCATGAAGCCTTCTTGCCGAGAGGCGAAAGACCAACAATGTTAAAACTCAGGTTTACAAGAACTCAGTTTGACTCAGCAAAATTCAGCTTGGCTAGAGTACCCAAAAACTGGCAAACACTCTGGCGTCAAGGTAGAGGCAATCAGCAGCTTAAGAACACTCCGTTAACGAGGAAATCATCAGCAGGTGTGTGAGGAGGCGGACCAGAACCAGGCGCCTCCTGGTGGAGGAAGGGAGACAAACACAGAACACAAACACACAGACAGGAGTCCTGACAAACAGGGGGTCCGTGACCCCTAGGGGGTCAACGGAGGTACTGCATGGGAGTCGCGAACGTTTTGGTTGATGAGACTTTTTTTTATTCCCCCTGCAATTTTATCCACTAATTGAAATGTCTTTAAATCCACATTAACATGAAATCAACACGCCGTTTCTAAATTCAAAGAACGTGAGTACGGACTCGTGTTCTCGCCAAGTAGGTTCTTGAGAAAAACACATGAAAGTCTGGACTTTTCTGTCATTTTGCTTTATTTAAAACTGAAAAAAATCTTTCTGTTACTATTTATACGTCTTCATCTCATTGAATGGACTAACATTTGGAGCTGCTTCCACAGAAGAGGCACTCTATTTCATTACTACTCTATAATAATATAGTACAGAGGGTGTTTGATTTATTTCTGAGGCCTGTGCAGAAAAATGGCCTTTAGAAATGAAAGGAAACAAATTATTGGAAAAGGCATGAGGAGCATTAAATATATCTTTTTTAGGACTAAATAACTATTCTGAATGTTATTAAAATACCTTTATAGAAGGAAAGTTTTTCATAAAAATCAACATATATCTTATGAACATGGCTAAATGGCTAAATTTATATACACATATATATATATATATATATATATATATATATATATATATATATATATATATATATATATATATATATATATATAATTAACTTGAGCAGATGTTTGACCAAGTAACTTCCAATTGAAGTTGTGTAAAATTTGACTATGAGTGTCAATGCTTTTATGTTAGTACTACTGTTGAGATAAGATAAGATTAACTTTATTGTCCAAAAAGAAATTAGATTACTTCTGATTAATTTGATTACTTTGTCCACTACTGGCCGTAGCCCTGCTGGTCTGTCCTGTGTCGTCACTGATCCTAATCTAGTCATGATGTCGACACCTCCACCATAGAAAAAGTCAGTTAATTTATCACATTTTGCTACAAGCTGCACCAAACTTTTCTCTTCCTACCAGAAAAGAAGAGCTGACATTTGAAGAGAAATGTAAAGTAACACAGAACCCTATTGCCATTAATTAACTCTTGAAAGCTGTTTGGCTTGAAGCCCAACAACCATAACTGTGTACTGAAAGCTCATAAATGATTCATGAGGTATAATGAGAGGGATAGTTGCTATGTAGGGGACGTTTCAATGAACACCGGACGTGGGGAAAACGGAGCCCAGAACAAGTCACCGAGTTGCAGAGCGAGCAGGTTTTAGTGAGTTGGATGTCAAAGAGAGCGTTCTTCCACTTTACACGGTTCACACGTTTCTCTAGAAACAGCCATGACCTCAGCTTTGGCTCACTTTAGTGAACCCGTGTCTAGTTCAGTGCTATCTGGGCTCCGGGATACATCGAGTTCTACCGTGACAAAAGGAGACGGGTTTGACTTTCAAACAATAGATTAAATGTCTTCCTTAGGTGCTTCAGGTTTGTCTCACCACCTCAGGCCTCTTTACTAACTAAGCTTCCTGTTTTCTCTAATCACCCAGTCTTTCTCCTCAATCAGTGTACTTGTGCGTCCTCGTGTCCTCGTGAAACGTCATCATCCTCAGCTCTAGTACTGTTCCAATTCATAAGAACAGCAGACCGCAAATGAATCCCAGGATGTTGTTCTGGCCCCTCCCTCTTTACCCAGCATGCATCAGAGCAGACCTGTCCGTTCTCCAGACTGACAGCTGTCCCAGCATGCACTGCGGCAACAGAGCTCAGAGTAAAGGTAAAAGTTCTCTTTTCTGTTGCTGTTGTTCAATAAAAGTACGTTTTAAGATCATTTGGGGCGAGAATATTATATTTTACGCTTCGCTATATGGAACATTTACCGATATAGTACTTAATTTTAAAAATGTTGGGAGGACCGTCTGCAGCAGTCAGGCTTAACGTTAGCCCATCTGCAGCAGCTAACGTTAGCCCGTCTGCAGCAGCAAGGCTTAACGTTAGCCCATCTGCAGCAGCCGTGGCTAACGTTAGCCCGTCTGCAGCAGCCAGGCTTAATGTTAGCCCATCTGCAGCAGCCGGGGCTAACGTTAGCCCGTCTGCAGCAGCCAAGCTTAACGTTAGCCTGTCTGCAGCAGCCTAGGCTAACGTTAGCCCGTCTGCAGCAGCCAGGCTTAACGTTAGCCCATCTGCAGCAGCCGGGGCTAACGTTAGTCTGTCTGCAGCAGCCAGGCTTAACGTTAGCCTGTCTGCAGCAGCCGGGGCTAATGTTAGCCCGTCTGCAGCAGCCACGGGCTAACGTTAGCCCGTCTGCAGCAGCCAGGCTTAACGTTAGCCCATCTGCAGCAGCCGGGGCTAACGTTAGTCTGTCTGCAGCAGCCAGGCTTAACGTTAGCCTGTCTGCAGCAGCCGGGGCTAATGTTAGCCCGTCTGCAGCAGCCACGGGCTAACGTTAGCCCGTCTGCAGCAGACAGGCTTAACGTTAGCCTGTCTGCAGCAGCCAGGCTTAACATTAGCCTGTCTGCAGCAGCCGGGGCTAATGTTAGTCCGTCTGCAGCAGCCAGCAGCTAACGTTAGCCCGTCTGCCATAGCCGGGGCTAACGTTAGCCCGTCTGCCATAGCCGGGGCTAACGTTAGCCCGTCTGCAGCAGCCCTCTCTCTGCATAGCCATAGGCAAGGTACTGCTTTCATCAATGTTTACATATTTATTAATATTTAAACAACAAATATCAAGTGTAAAATCCAGGAATGTGCTTCTCCTAGTTCCTAAAAATATAAACTTAATCAATCAGTAGTGTTTATTAGTGTCATCTGGTCATTCAGTTTTCACGGCCTTCTTTTCTTTCTAGCTCTATTGTGACTTTTGCCTGCTCTCTGTTTTACTCTTCTAAGCAGATCTTTCTATCAGTGTTCCTATTTTCCTTCACTCTCATTCTATATTCTATCAGTCTTCTTCCTCTCCTCTTATATCAATCTTACACTGATCAAAAACAGCGACATAAAACAATCAAAATCCCTTCCAAACACATATAATTTCACAATACACATTATGATTATTATGATTCTTCTTATTATTTTTGTTGTTATCTCACCTGCTTAAATACTAAAAAGGTTAATCACCACAATATTTGGAGCTACAAGCAGAAACAATCTAATAAATGCAGATTAAACAGGCGGTTATCTCTCCCTCCGTCATTCTCAGATCATGCAGATCTTGTCTCATTCAGTTTTCCTTTTACTGCCTCTTATTTTCTATAATGAGGAACTTTCATAAATCCAAACTGAGTGGTAGAAAAGTAGATCTAAGCCTGGAAATCTATGCTCAGAGATCGCAAAAATAAAACAACTTCTAACTCTGTTTACAATAACTAATTATCTGATGATATAAACTAAAGGTCACCGATCAGTTCTAAAAACATCTTTAGATGAACCCTTGTTGATCCTGGAGAACCACTGAACCAGATTAGCTCCTTATAAGGAGATTTCAATCGTTCTGGTTCATTTGATCTGAGTCTACTTCCTCCTTCAGCTGCAGCCAATGGTCTGACTGACTGTTTTAACCTAAGGAGTAAAAGTTATTGATGCCGTCTGATTTCGTAAAGCAGAGCAGGACTGAGGGTCTCATCAGGCAAAAGGTCAGTGAGCTGGACGGGACTTGGACAAAAGAAAGAGAAAGAAATGTCATTCAGTAGCAAATTAAATAATAAATACAATAATACATTATAATAATTAGATAATATGTCATTATCATCAGATACTGGCTGCTGATAATGACATAGCTAAGAATAAATAATATTATATCTCATAATAATGATATAGTATCTCATACTATTTCATCATGATGAGGCAGTTAATCCAAAATAATGAGAAACATTTCTTTAATATGAGATATGAACTGATAATACTGAGATATCTAATTTAGAATAATTGGATATTTAGAGAACCTAATACTATATATTAGTATAATTAGCATCTCATTATTTTGAAATATCTTCTCCTTATATTAACCTAACAATGTTGTTATTATCAGTTGGTAAATCATTGATGATGGTGAGATAGTATTTCTATAAAATAAAATAAATTAGTTTGGTTTGGTGTAAATGGGCTTCCATACAATTTTCCATTTTCAAGACAAAAACATTAAAATAAACAATTTGTAAAAATTTACAAAATATCAAATCCTGATCAGTTATAGCTCGATCAATTTTAATAATGTCCTTTTTGTTGTTATTCTGTTTAGGAGGAAGTAAGAAAAAAAAACAACCTTTTCCACAAGCGAAGGAAAAGAAAATAGAAATAAAAGCAGACCGAGGTGAGGGCTGCAAAGGCTGAATATACATCGTGAGTTAAGACATGAAAGTTGGAAAGGAAGATCAATATGTCTTAAAAAGTCTGGGAGCAGCAGCGGGCGGCGGGAGCATATCTAAATGGATGGCTGGGAGTCATCTGAGCCAGCTCTAAATATACTCTTTGTCAAAAAGAAAAGTTATAAGCTGAGTCCCAAAGGTGCAGAGAGCTCCTGCCTACCTCACCCGCCACACAGTCAGTCAATATTAATGTCCGACCTGAGCCGCTACTGATACGCTACAATGCTAAAATACCGCTGCCCTCCTGAATTCATCACATTATCTCACAAACACTGGTACATTTCACACTGCAAAATAATAAAATCTAAATCTTTTTCTTGAAATAAGTGTATTTTTCTTGAATTGAGGAGGTAAGTGAGACACTTTGCAAAAGAAACAAGACAATTTACATTTAAAATAAGAAAAAAACTATTGCTTTTTCTGCATATTATCTAATTATCTTATTTTAAGAGAAATCATTAACCTACTCTAATTAAGGTTAAATACACTTAATTTAAGAAGTTTTTACTTATTTCTGGATCCTTTTTCCAGTTTACAAAATACACTGCAAAAATGATCTAGAAATTAGTAAAAATTTCTTAAATTAAGTGTATTTACCCTTAATTTGAGTAGGTAAATGAGATAGTTTGCCAATTTTACTATTAAAATAAGATAATTAAAATGCACTTGAAATAAGACAATGCGATTGTGTTTTCTTATTTGAAGTGTAAATTATCTTGTTCCATTGGCAAAATGTCTCTTTTACCTCCTCAATCCAAGGACAAATGCACTTATTTAAAAAAAAATTTACTTATCTAGATTTCGATTTTTTCCAGTGTAGACCTGCACCAACTGATGAAATAAAATTACACAAGCCTGCTGATATAGGCTTTTTGTGTTCAACCCCTTTCAGGTTGTTACCCACAAATAAAACTCCTGCTTCTGGAAGTCACTGTATCTGTGACCTCATCAATGCAGCTGTCATGTTAGGAGCCTTCGTCAGAGGCGGGTTAGGGAAAGAGTTTTGCAGTGTGATGTTTGTTTCCCTGCAGGATGATTAAAGCTGGTTAGAGAAAACAGAAGGATGAATGGAGCCAAATTCAGAGCCTGCTGGAACAGACTTGTGACGGGGCGGAGCTTAAACGATGGACCTAAACCGGCAGAAGTTTATTTAAATTTTTTAGGTAAAAGCATCCTATTTATTCTTTAGAATGGCCTATTCAAAGTCTGGATTATGGAGAGAATTTCCCTCCATTATTGCTCAGAGCAAAGAATTTTCCATTTGTAAATGGAAATCTAAAAAAAAGAGCAATTCAGAAAGAAAACAGAAGAATTTTTCAGATTTGTTTCAGTTTTTAAATTCAGTTTTATCAAAATATATTTTTTCAAGCTTTATTTTTTCATTTTTTTTTGTATAGATTTCATATTTTTAAGTTTGTTTTTTTTTCAAGTTTTTTGAAAAAGTTGATCTTTGCATTATTTTTAAGTTGAATTTTAAATATCAAATTAAAATATTTGATATGAAATTTTAAAAGAAATGCGCTTTTTCTCCTCACTGCAGAGGAAAGCCCCGCCCCCAGGAGTGAAGAGAATGGGATTTTGAAACATAATTTGAAAAGAATTCAATCTATGAAACTTAACATGGAAACCTGCAACTTGACCAAAAAATAACAAATAATATGTGAAAAAAAATCACACGCTTAAAAGATAAAAAATGAGAAAATTACTAATAATTTTTTTTATTAAGAATTTTTCAAATTTTCATTTACAAAATTGGGTGTTTACTTGCCGCAATAATGGAACAAAATTCACTCCATACACCATGAAAACTTGCTTAGATTGTTATTTTTTCATGAATCTCAGATTTTTTTATTATTAATGAAGAAGGAGCTGGAATGGACGGACGGACGGACAGATGAACGGATGAATCAGAGAGAGAAAAAAATTCAGAATAAAGATTGAAAAAAAAATACAGTTTTAAAAAATGTTGTATATAAGAGAAAAAATAAAAACAGGAAAATAAAAAAGAAATACAATAGAAACAAAAATCCATTGAAAATCAAATTATTAATATATGAATCTATATTATGGCGAAAGAAATACAATAAATTTAACATATTAAATATTAAAAGTTTTTAAAAAGGTCAAATCTACGGAGCCCCTCTGATGACATGGACAAAAAAATTTTTTAATTGTGGCCACGAAGTAGTATTTTGCGGCCATGCAATAAGTATAACGTGCGCACGAAATACTTATTAATAATATCAATAAATCCGCCCCTGTTTTCAGGCTTATGTTAACTGTAATGACTTATCTTGGACAGGCTGCTATGTAAACGGGCGTTTAGTCCTTCGTTTAGCTATGCTGTGGTTGTTTACACTACGCCTTTTCCACCTCAAATGGCGTCTTAGCAACAAATGTCACGTGACTGGCGGAGACCGACTGGGTAAGCAAATCGAGCGTGCCTTAGACCTTAGAGAAGGCGCGCTCGATTTGCTTACCCAGTTGTCCAGGAATGATATTATTATTATTAATAAGTATTTCGTGCGCACGTTCTACTTATTGCGTGACCACGAAATACTACTTCGTGGCCACAATAACGTTTTTTTTTTGACCATGTCATCAGAGGGGCTCCGTACAAATCTGAGAAAATATCAAATTTATTTTAAAGCCCATTTTTGTTACAAATCTTTATTCAAGATTCCTTTTTTTTTTTCAATTTCTATTTTCAAAACATGCTCTTAGCCTGCAACAATAATAAAACCAAAAATAAAATACTGCGGATAAATTTATGACATGAAGTCCAGATAATAATCCACCTCTGGACGTGTAGAAACCTGCAGCCATTATAACACCAAGTTTTACCTCAGTGAGACTGAATCTAAAGGCACAGGGGATTATTCTCTGCTTTCAGTTCATTAATGCATTTCCTTTAATCTACTGTATCAAATAAACTCCTGATTATTATGAGAGAAAAAAACACCTAAGTTAATTTCTGTAACATTGCAGCAAAACATGAAGCATTTTAGGAGGTGTGAATATTTAGCCAGTCTCTGCATGCAGGAATAACCTGGAAAAGAAATCAGATTTATTTGATATACAGAGCAACTGGTTTACCTTTCAGACAGGTGACCTTTTTACCTGGGGTCCTGGCATGAAGGATGCAGCCTGCTGCTGCATGAATCCTGGCTAACCTTGCTGCACAGACAGGAACTGCCTCAGTAAGGCAGCTCGCTGTGCAATCCTTCAAAACATGGCCTGCTTTCAGGAAGAGAGATAAAAATCCTTCTAATCGAGGTAAACTCCACTTTCTATTGCAGAATGACTTTAGGAGGCTTTTGGCAAAAAGGTAAAACTGGTGGGGGGCGGACGATGATTTGATGTGACGTGAATTTACTTGACTTTTAGCAGAAAGGCGTATAATGAGGAGGGCGTCACATGTGCTGCCTGACCTGATCTCCTCCTGCAGGTTTCAGCTTCCAGTTATGCTGCTTCTGCACAGAATAACGACAGCATGACCAGAAAATTACCTCCGGAGCTTCATGTGCTTCTATTTCTTTTCTTTTCTAAAGTAAGCACACGTAAATGCAAGATTTGCAAGAAATTTTAAGATTTGCTTGTGGATGTATGGAGAGAATTCTGCTCCATTATTGCGGCAAGCAAAGAAATCTGAACAAAAAAATTTTATGGACACATGGGATAAGCGTGACAGAAAATGGATGGATGGATGGATGGATGGATGGATGGATGGATGGATGGATGGATGGATGGATGGATGGATGGATGGATGATGGATGGATGTATGATGGATGGATGATGGATGGATGGATGGATGGATGGATGGATGGATGGATGGATGGATGATGGATGGATGGATGATGGATGGATGGAGGATGGATGTATGATGGATGGATGGATGGATGGATGGATGGATGGATGATGGATGGATGGATGGATGGATGGATGGATGATGGATGGATGGATGGATGGATGGATGTATGATGGATGGATGTATGATGGATGGATGGATGGATGGATGGATGGATGGATGGATGGATGGATGATGGATGGATGGATGGATGGATGATGGATGGATGGATGTATGATGGATGGATGGATGGATAATGGATGGATGGATGGATAGATGGATGTATGATGGATGGATGGAGGATGGATGGATGGATAATGGATGGATGGATGTATGATGGATGGATGGATAGATGGATGTATGATGGATGGATGGATGGATGGATAATGGATGGATGGATGGATAATGGATGGATGGATGGATGGATAATGGATGGATGGATGGATGGATGGATGGATGGATGGATGGATGGATGGATAATGGATGGATGGATGGATGGATGGATGGATGATAATGGATGGATGGATGGATGGATGGATGGATGGATGGATGGATGGATAATGGATGGATGGATAGATAATGGATGGATGGATGGATGGATGGATGGATGTATGATGGATGGATGGATGGATGGATGGATGGATGGATGGATGGATGGATGGATGGATGGATAGATGGATGGATGGATGGCCCCTATGTCCTCCAGCAGCCTAAGCCTATAGCAGCATAACTCCAAATCTGGACAAAAAAATGTAATGAAAAATGTTTTTAATATTAACTTTGCTGTTTTCTATGTTTGATTATCTGATTTTATATATGTTTCTATATTTCATTGTTCAGTTATTTTCCTCTGTTTTTAAGATTGAGTTTTACAAATAGCATTCATTTTTAATTGCATTTTCTATCTCATAACATTCTCTTTACTTCTGGAGGTGAGCCCATTCCTGTTGGTCTGATGGTTGTTAGCAACAAAGTCTTTATTGGTTTTGAAGTGAAGTGATTGGAATCTGTAAAAAAAAAAAATGCAATTTGTAAAACTTATTCTGAAAATAAATATATTTGAAAATAACAAATCTACAAAACTATTTTTAAAAAATTTGGAAAAAAATTACTCAGCCTTTTCCTGTACTAACTAGGGATGTAAATAATAATCGTTTTGTATCGATGCATCGATCCAACAGCCGACGATCCGATGCATCGACGCGTCCGCAAGAGAATCGATTC
Source organism: Cyprinodon tularosa (assembly GCF_016077235.1). Taxonomy (NCBI): domain Eukaryota; kingdom Metazoa; phylum Chordata; class Actinopteri; order Cyprinodontiformes; family Cyprinodontidae; genus Cyprinodon; species Cyprinodon tularosa. The sequence goes on along the minus strand of NW_024039736.1, from coordinate 58,171 downwards.
ATGTTTTTTTTTCCTCCCCGTCTATTTTTATCCATTTGCTCCTGGACGTAATTCTCCCTCCCGTGCTGCGGTGGCGCTAAACCTATTTCGCCCTCCTACCTCGCTTCCTGGTTATACTCTTACAGCAGTGTGTTGCAGTGAGCTTGATGCAGACTTTTTGATTTATGCTCAATATTGAAGCGTGGTCTGTGCTACACGCTGTGGGTCTAGATACGGCCGAGGCGGCGAGGAAGTGGGGGCGAGTTTAGTCCGACGACGGAGGGACATGAGGGCCAAAAAGGGCTGAGATCCAGGTGGAAAAAGTGTCCCAGCGTTCTCACGCACCTCGCTCTTCTAGCGGGTCAAACTTCACCTGTTGTTTTCCGCAATTTCGGTCATAAAAACCAAACAAGCCGACCTCCTTTCTGCGGCACTGTCTGCGGTCAGCTACAATCTGGGAGAGGAGAAGCGGAGCGTCTGTGGAGGGGGCGGGGCGTCTGGAGCCGAGGTATTGCTTTGCACTCATTGCACTGATTTTGTGCAGTATTTTTTGATGCAACTTTTCTACTTCTGTTATTTGCTGTTGTTTAAAAAAAAATGCATAACGATATTACAGCTTTCATTGATTTATTTCAAACTTGAAACTTTGTTTAGCCTGTAAGGTGTAAAAAAAATTTTTTTTACCGATCAATCGAATCTAATCATATCGTGGTGTATTCTTGAGTATCGAAAATAATCGAATTGTTGGGTCAGGAAATCGATACTGAATCGAATCGCCATGATGGATGTGATTTACACCCCTAGTACTAACTAAATTAAATAATAAGATAACCCTTAATAATCATCATAAAAACTGGAAGTGAAGACTTGAATATATAAAGTAGATTTCAAACAATAAAAAAGGTTAGTGGTGGTTAGGATAGATGAGTGCAGCTTTATAAAGGAAATGGTTCCATCCGTCCGTCCGTCTGAAAATCCACAAAAATCCTACAATGATTCTAGGGGTGCCCAGGGCCCCAAGTTCATATTATTAGTAAAAACTATACATCTCTGCTACACTGTGTTCTTTTTTGTTAGCATGAATTAAAACCGATCTTAATCCAAGGCTAAAGGCCGTGCTGCAGAAGTAAAAACTCATTTTTGGAAAATAATTTTTATGTCTATTTGAAGATCTCCTTAAACTCCCCTTAATGCTTCCAGGCTAATGGTGATTTATAGTGCAATAATAGTGTTAAAAACCTGCAAACGCATCATAAAATACTTTAGTGATGCTTCTTTTTTGAGCTTTTACATAATATATGGATTTCCTAGTTAGATAGGTTAAAAAAAAAAGATTGCCGGTTTTACTTTGAGCCAAACTGACTGTCTGTGAATGAAAAATTAAAGCGTCCAGCTTCAACTCAATATAGACCTCAATGTTCTGCGTTGTTTTTTTTAACCTTCTGAGATTCATCGGTTTTCAATGAGACATTGATGAATGTTCTCAGGGTTTTTTTTTCTCTCTGGAAGACAGAACAGACATTAAGATGTTTCTCCTGTCTGCTTCAAAAGCTGAAATCACCACAATAAAACTCTTCTCCTTTGAAGCCTGGCTCTATAAATATCTTCCTTATAATGTTACATGAAAGAGTGCAGGTTAAAAACCAGGCTTAGAGCGCCCTCTATGTGCTGTGAGGAAGGTTGCAGGAGATGATCTTTGCACACATTGTGGATCCTCCTGCAGCTTTCTTTGAGTGGGTTTATTTCAGATGGGTGCAGCCGGGGCCCCTAACCTAAACCAAATGGGCTCCAAGAGTCCGAGTGACAGCATCATGTTCAGGGGCCTCTAAGTGCAGCGTCATCAGGAGGTAAATGGGAAGACGGAGCAGATCAAAGCAGCTCAGCAGATCTTCACTGTCTGACTTTATCTGCTCTGCAGCCCAGGGAACCCTGTCACATCCTCAGATGCTCAGAAACGATTTTCCTTCTGGACTCATTATTCCCCTCCAGCGCCGGATAATGCTGCACAGACCGGTCGTGCCTCCGGTACCCAAATCAAAGCGCACCCTTTGAAGGCTCCTTTGCTTGATAAATCTATTACGGAGCCATGAAATCTGCAGTTAGATGGAAAATCAAGGTGATAGCATTAAAATCCCTGCTTATTTTCTCCGGTTACACTACGCTGGGACAGAGCCTGTCGCCCGCAGAGACACACTGAAGCAATTAAACATCCAAGAAGGAACTGATCATACTTGTTTAGTTGTCTTTTGTGTGAAATTCAATTAATCCGATTAGCTACTGGAGCTCTAAATAGGAAAATCAGAAAGCTAAGGGGCGGGAAATGTATCAAAATATAAAAATAAATAAGTGAAGACAAGGAAGGTCAAGCTTTCTCAAAGCCAAACAAAACAAGAATGATCTTGTTAAAATACTTGGAGAGCCTTTGAAAATAAATCTGTAATGTCCTTACCAATGTTTCTTCGGACTGACGCAGTCAGACAGAGAAAATAAAAATCACACATGTATTTAGGGATAAGCTTAGATATGATTGTGTCACGTTACTTTATACGTTTCTTTTTTTATTGAAGTTCTGTCAAGGTTCTGAGCAGTTAATAAAATACCTCAGTTAAGGATTTTCCAAGTAGGACTCATAAAAATTAACTTCTATTTATCTTCTATTTATATTTTAAAGAACTTTATGTTAAACTTTTAAAGAAATCTTTAAATGTATTTCATTTTGTCATGTTTCTGCCCTTTGTGGATTTTTTGGTTCTATTTAAATTTCTTTCTGACTTTTCTTGATAATTGTTTTCTTTTCCATTTTGTGTCCTCCAAGTTGTTTTCTAGTAATATTTAAGCAGTGTTGTGTTTTTTGTGTTTCCCTCTAGCTCCCTTCTAGTTGCTTCTATCCACACCTGCTTCCACTCAGCTAATTAGCCCATTCTTTGTTCTGTCTCCTATATAATCACCTCCTGCTGCTCCTCAGTGCTTGTTTCTCTTCACTGCTTTGATCCTCATGTGTTTTTCTCTCCGGCATCTCCTGGTTTTGATTTATTATTTCTGGATTTGGGTCCTCAACTAACTTCCACCAACCCTGACAGTTTTATTAAAAATAGAATTAGAATGAATACAGTGATAATTCACATGAATTTACCAGAAACGATCCCAGTTAGCAATGATTTGAACTGCTGTCATGCTTAATGCTTCCTATTTTGAAGTTAAAAATGTCAAGTTTTAAAATCAAAGGTCTCAATGAACAAATGAATCAAACCACAAACAGAAATGATGGAAATATCAGTGGTTCGTTTAACCAAATCTTCTAATTAAAACACTTTTGTGACTTAATTACTCCGTAAGACTAAAGCTAACATTCGCTGCAAGCAAGACTTGATGTTAACAATCATGAAATTATGACAAATAGCAGTTTTTTCAATCATCTCTAAACCCTTACACATTTCACTCTGTAGCTTTAGATAACATGGTTGAATTTTCTTACTTATATATACACCCACCGGCCACTTTATTAGGTACACCTGTCCAACTGCTCGTTAACACTTAATTTCTAAGCAGCCAATCACGTGGCGGCAACTCAGTGCATTTAGGCATGTAGACATGGTCAAGACAATCTCCTGCAGTTCAAAGCGAGCATCAGTATGGGGAAGAAAGGTGATTTGAGTGACTTTGAACGTGGCATGATTGTTGGTGCCAGAAGGGCTGGTCTGAGTATTTCAGAAACTGCTGATCTACTGGGATTTTCACGCACAACCATCTCTAGGGTTTACAGAGAATGGTCCGAAAAAGAAAAAACATCCAGTGAGCGGCAGTTCTGTGGGCGGAAATGCCTTGTTGATGCCAGAGGTCAGAGGAGAATGGCCAGACTGGTTGGAGCTGATAGAAGGGCAACAGTGACTCAAATAACCACCCGTTACAACCAAGGTGGGCAGAAGAGCATCTCTGAATGCACAGTACGTGGAACTTTGAGGCAGATGGGCTACAGCAGCAGAAGACCACACCGGGTGCCACTCCTTTCAGCTAAGAACAGGAAACTGAGGCTACAATTTGCACAAGCTCATCGAAATTGGACAATAGAAGATTGGAAAAACATTGCCTGGTCTGATGAGTCTCGATTTCTGCTGCGACATTCGGATGGTAGGGTCAGAATTTGGCGTCTACAACATGAAAGCATGGATCCATCCTGCCTTGTATCAACGGTTAAGGCTGGTGGTGTCATGGTGTGGGGAATATTTTCTTGGCACTCTTTGGGCCCCTTGGTACCAATTGAGCATCGTTGCAACGCCACAGCCTACCTGAGTATTGTTGCTGACCATGTCCATCCCTTTATGACCACAATGTACCCAACTTCTGATGGCTACTTTCAGCAGGATAATGCGCCATGTCATAAAGCTGGAATCATCTCAGACTGGTTTCTTGAACATGACAATGAGTTCACTGTACTCAAATGGCCTCCACAGTCACCAGATCTCAATCCAATAGAGCATCTTTGGGATGTGGTGGAACGGGAGATTCGCATCATGGATGTGCAGCCGACAAATCTGCGGCAACTGTGTGATGCCATCATGTCAATATGGACCAAACTCCCTGAGGAATGCTTCCAGCACCTTGTTGAATCTATGCCACGAAGAATTGAGGCAGTTCTGAAGGCAAAAGGGGGTCTAACCCGTTACTAGCATGGGGTACCTAAAGTGGCCGGTGAGTGTATATACTTGTATATCAGTTTAGATTACATTCTATAAACACTGGCCATCTCAATCTACTTTTAAGCCTAGACTAAAAACATTCCTTTCTGATAAAGCTTATAGTTAGTCACTCAGGTTATCCTCAGCTATCTCTATAGTTATGCTGCTATTGGCTAAGACTGCTGGAGGACATGAAGAACATTTCTCTTCATAGAAGCAATGTCCTGCCTGATGTTCAGCTGGAATGTCACTCTGTCCTGGAGGAGAGCATTGGCTGGGCTTATTCTGTCCTGAACTTTAAGCTCTCCTTCTGTCTTAAGTTAATTAAACACTTGAGCTTGTTTACTTTTTTAGAAGCTATTGTGTCATTTTTGTCCCCCCTGTTTTAAGAAAATAAAAACGATTATCTTTTATTAGTTTAAAAACAAAAAACAGATAGTTATAGGAAGGCTAAATCCCACCGGTTTTATACTGCTGCCTGAAAAATCCTCCTCCTCTCCCCTGTAAGACCAGGATTATGCATTTTTAAACAGAGTTTCTGACACGTCGGTAGTCTTCTGCCTTTAAATGGCAGTAGACTTGCAAAGGGAGAGAAAAGCTAGTTTTTCACTCCCCATACTGATGCTGGAGCAGACAGATGTGTTGATATGCCATTTATAGCCGCAGGCCCTTTTCTGACTTCTAAAGGCATCCACTGACAAAATGGAGCGCAGGGGAGGACATGACACAAAAGTTAAATGAAGGTTAAATGGAAGCACTTCAAAGTGGGAGATCTCTGCAGAAAAAATATAACGGCAGGAAGGTTAATGTTTGTCTTGTTGAGACATCGGAGCAGCTTGTAGCTTTTGGCCGTATCGGTTTGAGGTAATGTTTGGGTCAGAATGCCTCCGGGCCGCAGTTTATTGGTTTGGTACGCACAGCAGCTGTATGCTGCATGATAACAGGGACTTCAGCTGCTGCAGGAAGAGCGGCTCTTTTCTGGGTAGATTGTACTCTGTTATTGCTTCAGAGCATGTACTGTGTAACTAGGGGCAGGCAGTATTGACTTTGTATGCGCTGGATATCAGCCAGCTGGCAGCACCCAGAGCCGAGATGAAGTCTGACCCTCAGAGATTGTTGATGCAATAAACCAGAGTGGAAATGCACCAGCAAAGCTTATCTTCTACCTATTTTCAGAGACACTTCTTCTGTTGCACTTCTCATAGTTTTACCTAAAAGGCGTCAAGTGATTAACACATAGTTGATATTCTTATTATTTGTATAAATAGCAAAAGGTTGTTGAAGTAAGAAATAGTTTCATTAAGTGTTTTTCTTTACTTAATAAGATGGTCCCTATGTCCTCCAGCAGCCTAAGCCTAAAGCAGCATAACTACCAATTTTTTATCCATTTGAAAAGGCCCATAATTTCTAGACAGATGTTCCTGTTCTTGCAGGAGAGGTTTAGGAGTTTTGATGTTGCCTCTCTACACATATTTCAGGCAGAACTGATAAATAATGTGTGATTAATCATAAATCGGGGGTTAAAATCTAGGAAGACAGGCAAACATAATGCTCCTCTGAACATCCACTTCCTTATTGTCAATGTCCCTGAGTGTGGTGTCCCTCAACATGCCATCACTCTCTGAGACGACTCACCAGAACCTCTGTTACCTTAGTAAATTAAGAAGAGCTGCCTTCCAGCATCTCCCCAAGCATGGTTGCATTCTTGAAGCACATCATTGAGGGCAAACTGACCAGCTGCATCACGATCTGGTACAGATGCAAGTCCTGAAAGCAGCTGAGAAGGTCTTCTGTGTCCTGTTTTGAAAAGCTGACTTCTCCCCGGTCCCTCTCTGTTCTTCTCAGCAGATAATTTTTTTTCATGCTCCGGGGAACACCTCCTTTCAGAAGCAGGTCTATTAAGTCTATCTCACGTCACGTTGCAAATTTGTGCCTGAAGGCTAATAGGCTACATGACATATTTTCTAAGCTTTTGCTCCAACTGCTCTAAATATTTTATTCAAAACCCTGCATTTGTCCTGTTAAAACAAGACATACTTCTGCATGGAATATTATTTATAATATATTTTTTTTTTACATCAACAAACCTTATCACCTTCAGCGTCCTGAACAAAATAAAACTCTAACAGGTAACTTAACCCACACCATCAATATTTTAGGTAGGAGCCCTGATTTTTTACTGCAGTAAATGTAGATTGACCTCCCTGGGAAAGTGTTGCACTGTTCATTTTTATAACAGCAGGGGAAAGAGATGGAGATTGGGATGAGCATGCTGGCCACTCAAGGCAGCAAAAAGCCACCATATCAGGTCATTTACACCTTGGACCAGGCAGAAAATGTCAGCCAGTCCCTTTGTGGAACTTTTTAAGTGACTGACAGAAAAAGGCAACAAATCAGGGCAAAGAGGTTATGACAGGAAACAGATGATTAACAGAGTCTGGTCGGGTTTGAGTGGTTGGTGTTGGGATCCTTAGGCTTGCCCACCAGAGGGCGCCGAGGATCCTCTTCTGTTTTATGTTGTTTTCTGTTAGGACTGGGGTTACTGTTGGGATCTGGAGAATTACCATCTGTCTCCAGCAGAGTGCGCTGTGGGTCTCCTGGGCTGGAGCCTCCAGCACACCTGAAGCTCATCAGCCCATCAGGAGACCTTCCTTCATAAGCAGCAGTCAGACCTTCCTTTGACGCCGCAGTGTTGACCAAGTTTGGTTAGCAAACCCTAGCCTCTGTTTATCTAGTGGATTTCAGTAGACTCTTGAGAGAAACTTAATTCTAACCTGCCTCTATCTTCTCTACTCACAGAAAGCCTGACCAAGGTCTGAAGCTCTGGATGAGCTTTACCTGGAAACCTGCCTGCCTGCCCAAGGAAGCCAAACCAGAAGGTCTCAGTCTGGATTCCTCCTTCTGCTCTCAGGGAAGAGCTGGGAAGCTAAATCTGAAGATCTCAGTCTGGATTCCTCCCTCAGCTCTCAGGGAAGACCTAGGAACAAAACCCACGACTAAGACTCACTAGCCAGAAGCTAGACGCTGCTGAGCTCTCTGCAACTCCCACAATCTCTGGACCCAACCGGTTCCCCATTCCAAGGATCTGTCTGAACCTCTTCAAGGTACTTTCAGAATTCACTCTCTCGTCAAACCATCTAACTTCCTGGCTAACTAAACTCTCCTCTCTCCAGAAATAAGTGAAACCAGTCCCGGACCTGCACCAGAACCAGTCCTGAGTTACTCTGTACATTTCCTTAAATCTCCTGTTGGTGTTCTGCATATGGGTTTAGCTCATTAAACCGATCATGACAGTTGGATGACAAGAATCAGCTCCTCTGTGTCCAGGGCCATGGGTCTCAACAGAAAAAGGGTGGCTTTCCTCCTTTAGGTAGGAGGAGAGTTCCTGCTTCAAGTGAAGAAGTTCAAATAACTTCAGGGCCTGTTTCCAAGACAACGAGACAGTGATATAGCCCATATTATCACTGGATATGTCTCTCTTGCCAACAATAACTGCCAACAAGTGTTTGCTGTAACTCCTAATGTGTCTTTTTCTTAGTAGTTAATCATTCTTTGTTGTAGGATTGTTTTACTGCACCTCAGTTTAAGAGTTTTTAGGCACAAATGGGCCGTTCAAGGTTATGCAACAAAATCTCAACTAGATGAAAATTTGTACTTAGACTAGGTGTCATGGTTTTATCTAAAGCTCGGACCCATATGCAAAGAAACCAATTCAGAGAGACACAGATGAAAAGTTTAACAGGTTTATTGAAGAGTTTAGGCTCGGTGCGGAGTTGCTAAGAACCCAGCTCGACCGGAACTGGAAGGTGAAGGGAAAACAAACGATTAGTTCAGGCTCAGTGGGAATTTCCATCATGGGTATGGAGAAGAGGATCTGGTAGTTGATCTTTGACTCCAATCTGTGTGCTGTTTTCCAGTGTTATTCTGATTCGGTGGAGGGCGGAACAGGGTTTACCCAGAACTCGGATGGTTGTTGGTGAATGGAGAAACTGGCTGCCACTCAGATTTCCTGCTGTACTTGAACGGGTCGTAATGAAGACGATTCCCTTGCTCAGAGAGTTAACTCAACGTCCTCTTCAAGGAAGAAGGATCCAAACCTCCTGTTTGAATCCCCAGCTCGGTTCGAGGCTCAGTTGATTCCTTCAGGGAGAGAAGGTCCGGAAAGATCCAGCTTGCAGGAAGACTTCCTGCCGAGAGGTTAAGACAAAAACGAAGTTTAAACTCAGGTAGACAAGAACTCAGTCTTACTCAGCAAAAAACTCAGCTTGGCTAGAGTACCCAAAACTGGCAAACACTCTGGCGTCGAGGTAGTGGCAATCAGCTTAAGAACACTCCCCAAACGAGGCAACCATCATCAGGTGTGTGAGGAGGCGGACCAGAACCAGGCACCTCCTGCTGGAGGAAGGGAGAACAACACAAAAAGACAAACACACAGACTGGAGTCCTGACACTAGGTCCTTCCAAAAACATCCTTTTTTGCCTCTATGGGTCATCCAAATGCGTGCTTCTACGAACTACAACTCCCAGAATATTTTAGTCCCCTCAATGAAATTTCCCAAAAACTTGGGGATCATGAAAAATTTAGTTACTTCTATAGAGCAAACTCAGAACCCACGTCATCACAAAGCACTTTACGTGTCTACTTTTCCCCTTGGGTGCCATGCCATCAAACACTGACTCTTAAAATCTGCACATACCTCCTTTTGCAGTCATTGAGGATTCTGAACTGACACGGTTTTGACAAGTTTGAAAAGAAACTGGCGTTTCACAACTGAAAGCCTAAGGATTGTGTACTTTCAGCTGTGCCTGTTTAAGGATTTAGGACTTTACAAGGGTTGACAACTGAAGCAATCAAGCCAAATTGAGCTGATTCAAGTCCATGTGAAAAGCTTTAACGCTATTTTGCTTTACCTGAAAACCTTGTCCAATGGGATGACCCATTAGCAAGGCAAAATGATTTGTGCTTTTGTCATTAATTCTTTCTGTTCATTTGGGACTGGGTCCTTCAGGAACTCCTCTGAGCTTGAGATGTCCAGAGCCGGCCGACAGACATAGTCCCTCCAGTATGTCCTATGCTGTCCCTTAAGGCCTGGTTATCCTTCCACAGCAGCATGATGCAGTGAGCTTGTCTCAGATAGTTTTGATTTATGCCCAATATTGAAGCGTGGTCTGTGCTAAGTTATTCTATGCCACAACGTCAGAGGGCCAATCAGGAACTAGCTGTGCGGGTCTAGATACGGCCTAGATGGTGAGGAAGTGGGGGCAAGTTTGTGCGACAACGGAGGGACATGAGGGCCAAAAAGAGCGGGGATCCAGGTGGAAAAAGGGTCCCAGCGTTCTCGCGCACCTCGCTCTTCTAGCTGCTCCATCTTCACCAGTCGTTTTCCACAACGGCAGTCATACAAACAAAACAAGCCGGTAAGGAACCAAACAGGAAATACGCATAGTGTAGAGCGCATGTAGATTTGACCAATCAGATGCCTCCTGTGCGTGCGCTGTACCGCTCTGTTGTGGAGAAGAGAGAGCTGAGCCAAAAAGCAAAGCTCTGGATTTACCGGTCGATCTATGTTCCTACCCTCATCTATGGTCATGAGCATTGGGCAAGTGGTTGAAATTAGTTTTCTCCGTAGTGGGTCTGGGCTTTCCCTTAGAGATAGGAGGAGGAGCTCAGTCATCTGGGGAGGACTCAAAGTAGAGCCACTGCTCCTCCTCATCGAGAGGAGCCAGTTGAGGTGGCTCGGGCATCTGGTTAGGATGCCTCCTGGCATCTCCCTGGTGAGGTGTTCCAGGGACGTCCCACCGGAGGAGGCCCAGGGGGAGACCCAGGACACGCTGGAGGGACTATGTTACTCTGCTGGCCTGGGAGCAACTTGGGATTGCCCTGGAGAAGCTGGACCAAGTGGCCGGTACTGTGACACACTGCGAAATTCCTGAAATACCTCCCAAGGAAGGAATTCAGGATGCATCTGAAACCGATGTCCAGACCACCTCAGCTGCCCCCCCTAAATGTGAAGAAAAGGTCTGTGGATCAGGTCACTGAGGCCTCCGCTGCATACTGCCAGATAGTCGTAGCACTGCATGGTGTCCTCTACTGGTGCTGGGCGCACTGTGGGATGGACTCGCATCACTCCTAAAGGCTCAGCCAAGGCAGGACTTGCAAGGATGAGGTACCAGCTCCACCATATTGGGCAACATCACATGCCTCGATTATTATTATTTTTTTGTTATTATCAGTTTTTTTTTTATGCTTACCTAGAGCGTGTTTGTATTTTAAGTTTCTAAGCTAACAAAAATGCATTTAGATTCATGTTTGGGCTGTTTGTCTACCCATGTTCAGGTACTGCCGGTAGACCTAAAATACTGGTGGCTGCTAATCTAGAGTCCTTTACATCTGTGTTTGCATATGAGATTCACCAATAATGATGGACACAACTAGTGACTTGAACAGGCAAAGAAATTGTTAAATGAGTTGATTTACCAGCAAACTGATTCATGTTTTAATGACTTTATATTCGCTACAAATGGAAGCTAAATGTTGAAATGGCCGTTTGAGAAGCAGTACAATACCACTGCACCATATGAATAATATGACTTGTAAAGTGCCTTGAGGTGACAGCTGTTGTAAATTGGTCGCATATAAAAGATTTAAATTGAGTAATAGGCCTTTTGACACCACTGACATTGAGGTGTTCGGTGTTAAAAATGAAAGCAAGACTGAGAAATAAAAAGGGCCACCGAGGCCTAGTCCCGGGGAACAACTAGAGAACTCATAGTGTTTTAGATTCTACTAATACCAGATTGGTAGTCAGAGCCTAGGACAGGAAACCTATAACAAAATTATTTCACTCAGATAGACCAATTTAATGAAATGTTTTTCACTTCTGAACAAATCACAATAAATCGCAGTCAAGCTCAGGATAGTGTTAATGTTACACAGTTTAAATGAACTAAATACAAAATTAATTGCGCTGCAAATACAGTCTCTAATGACCGGTATTGATTTGGCAACAAAAATGATTTAATAATAACAGCATTTTGCATCAGCAAAGTAATGCAGCTGTGCATATGCAACATCCTTCAATGACTCCTGGGCGGGAGAGCGACTTAATCTGAGCTGGAGAGGAGGGGAAAGAAAGGGAAAGTACTAGGCGTGGTGATAGATGCAGGAACGTGTAAAATGGTGAATGATTGCTGCAGTCCTCAGATTGCCTCATAAATAAGTTTAGATTTTTCTCTTGTAGTAGTTTCAAGGACATTGTCTTTGCATTGTTAAATTCCCCTGAAACATGCTGGGAAAATAACGCTTATTAGTGGTCTAGAAACAAAAGCAGGTTCTGATTCCATCTCATCGCTGTTGTACCTCTTTCTTGATGTTGGAGGATGTAGGGGAACTTATTAGAAAGGTGTTTTGCTGTGAAAGGACGACTGGATCAAATTTAATGGACATTAACGGGAACTATGATGATAAGTCAGCATCTGGATCACTCCCTAAAGGCTCATTTTTATCCCATTGTTCCATTCGTGGGTCTGACTATATAGAAGAACACATTACTGTGTGTGAATCATGGTCACATTTTACAGGTGTGTAAACCCGGGATATAAACATGTCCAGAAACTTTGTTTCCTACATAAAAGATCACTTTCAATAGTCTCAGTCCAGTGAAGAACTAAAACCAAAGTTAGGTTTTCTTTAGTGTTTGGCTCGTCTCACCAGTTTGGCTCGTCGCACTAGTCCTACTTTATGGGTTTTGAATTTTGGAGTCAATTATACTGGATAGAAAAATGGTGCATTTCTCCTCTTGACCTTCAACCATGGTAAATTATTAGCAAATTTGTTGTCTTCAGTCTGTTAGAAATACATCACAGCTTTTTCTGTCTCAGCGTTATTCTCCTGCATTCACCCACACTCACACATAGGCACACATCTGGGGCTAATGCTAATGCTAACTATAGTACATCTGATTATATCTCATTATACTCAATCTGTGTGGGTTTTTTTTAGCTGCATGACATGAAATTTCTGTGTCTGAACAATATGACAGAATTTCTGAGCTCATGCATGCCTAAAGTCGGTCCTTGAGGTTCCTGCAGGTTTTAGAGGTTTCCCTGCTTTAGCACAGCTGATTCTGATCATTGCAACCAAAAGCCTGTTAATCAACTATCAATGAATATCAGCTGTGCTGGAGCAGGGAAACCTCTGGAAGCTGCAGAACAGCGGCCCTCGACGACCGACTTTGGGCATAGCTGGGTAGCTGGTTACCTTAAGATGGTGTATTTTTTATTTTTTTTATAGGCATGACATTTAACAAATATTTTTTCGTATTTTAAATGTTTAGACACTAAAGGGCTTCATGGCTGCTTCTTCTTTTTTGGACTTAAGTTAATTGCCTTCAAAAGCTTCCCTGGCATGCATGACGTGTTGTACCATTCAACTCTCCTCGGATCAAACAAGAGAATGCCAGTTATTTTAATCTTCTTCTACCTTTAAAGTAGTTCATTATTACAGTCAAACATTCCATAAGGCAAGTTAACTGGGCTAGCCCTGAACAATATTTGTGAAAGAAAATGCACAGGAACAACCCTGTACCTGGGAATGCTTATTTAATGCATGTTTCCTCGTAAAAAATCCTCGTTTTACTAGCAGTGATGTGGAATGAATTTCTCCAAATAGCCAAACTTTACCTGTTGAGTAGAAACTCTCTACTCCATCCCATGAAAGAGTCTCCCAAAAACACTCTGGTCTTCCAAAAAAAGTTTAAAAGGCAAAAATCAATCCACTGGACTGTTTTTCTAATTAGAAGACGTTTGGCTTCCCATCCAGGAAACTTTCTCAATTCAAAATAGCAATTCTATCAAAAGCTTCCTGGATGGGAAGCGAAACTTCTTCAAACTTGGAAACAAAGTCCAGTGGATTGATTTTTAACTTTTTTGGAATGACTCTGACCTGGATGACTGAGAATCTTCACCAGCACTCTGATTTGGTTTCCCTCTTCCGAAGCCTTTCTTTTCTTCTCATCCGCTCCGTAGACACTTTTTCTCTTCCGACCCTCGGCCATTTTCAAAGAACCACGGTGAGAAAGGTGAGCTCCAATGAGTGGCTGAAACCGTAGCTCACCACAGAGATACGCCTGAAAGTGCGGATGCACAGAAAAAGATGGCTAAAGAAAGTTCCTCATTATAAAGAATTAGAGACAATAAAAGGAAAACTGACTGAGACAAGATCTGCATGATCTGAGAATGATGGAGGAAGAGATAACCGACTGTTTAATCTGCATTTATTAGCTGGTTTTTACTTTTAGCTTCAAATATTGTGGTGATTAACCTTTTTAGCATTTAATCAGATGAGATAACCATAGTAATAATAATCACCATCACCATAATAATCACATGTATGATATATATGTTTTTGGGGGGGATTTTGATTGTATAATCTCTGTTTTAAATTATTGTATAATTAATGGACAAGGAGAGGAAGAAGATTAAGAGACTGTCAGGAAAAGATGGATTGAGAGCGAAGAAAAAAAATAAAACACTGATAGAAAGATCAGTTTAAGAGAAGGAAGAAAAATCTACTTAGAAGAGTAAAACTGAGAGCTGAAAGAAGTCGGCTAGAAAGAAAAGAAAATGGATAGGGAAGAAGACAGGAGACTGAATGACCAGATGGCACTAATAAACACTTTTGATTGATTAATTTAATTAATCTTAGGAAATAAGTGAGGCACATTCCTGGATTTTACACTTGATTTTTGTTGTTTAATTATTGATAAATATGTAAAAATGGATGAAAGCATCACTGTTTCCTATTTTAAGTATAAATATATGTATTAATTTTTACCAACAAGCTGGAAATGTCTCCAGATTGGATTTCAGAAACCTGGTCACCTTATTGTAACGTCTGCGTTCGCCGTGTTGAGGTGCCCTTGAAAATTAGCATATTCCATGACATAGTGGAGCATTTTTTGATGGTGAAGATTCTCAGTCATCCAGGTCATAGTCATTTCGTAAAAGTTTAAAAAAAAACAATCCACTGGACTTGGTTTAGAAGGTGTGAAGACATTTCGCTTCCCATCCAGGAAACATTCTCAATTCAAATGTCTGGATTCGCAGTGAGTTCGAGGCTTTATATAGCCTTGCCTATGCGAAACGTCTTCAAACCTTGGAAACCAAGTCAAGTGGATTGTTTTTTAAACTTTTACGCAGTGGAGCCTTTTGCGTGCTGAATGAATTGCTGTTTCTCACCAATCAAAAGCTCCTGAAAGTGGCCTTTTTTTCCGCTGGCTTTCTGTGAACATAACTTTAAACCTTTCTTCATTCATTCTTCATTATTTAAACCGGAAACAGAATCTCAGAGACAGCATTTGGTAGATTATTATTCTATATATACACTTTATTTGTTCAGAATGATAGGTGACATTTTTCTTATTAGAATAATAAAAGACAGAATCGTCTGTTTTACCCGTGTGGTTCTTTCAATTAGAAATGCTAATTCCAGAGGTAGTGGAGGAACTGACACATCTCGATAAAGTGACGCCATACGGTAGAGTTAGCCTTACAACAAAGCATACAACACACCTGCATCTGCAAGGACATAACTGGACTAAATACAGCGTACATACAACACCACTGCCATAAATGTGCTAAAACACAGAATATAGGTGCAGCCATGACTACAATAATGGCTGGAATACAGCTGTTGTTCATGTGGAGAACCAGTGATAAATACGGTTAGCACTAGCTTGAAATGAGCTTTTGATTTTAAGCTTTATAAACGGCACAGAATCTGAAAGACTGCAGAGATTTGTAAACAGACAGAAGAAGCTGGAGCAGATATTTGAACCCCATCAGGAAAACACTGACTGTTGGTGTTTGGTTCACATGGCGCAATAAGGCACAGTTAGCTTTACGGCTAAAGATGTCACAATACGTTAGCCTACAGGCAGCAAACCATCGTTTATTCGTGAGCCGTTTTCTCTCCTCAGGTGGATTCAGCAGAAAAGGATTTGATCAATTTACACAAAAACACATGAATAAGAAGCAGAAATAAACAGCTTTTATTTTTACTGGAGATTTGCTCTGTTTTTACGAGGTATTACGGCCAGGATAGAGATTTTTTATTTATTTTTTATTTCGAGAATTACATTGTAACATAACGCGAAAAAGTCTCATAATATCACGACTTTATTGTTGTAATTTTATGACTTTATTCTCATAGTTTTATGACTTTATTTTCATAACGTTGTGACTTTATTACATTTGATAACTGCTGCATTTTAAGGAAACAAAATGTTTATTTACTGTATGGAAAGCTGTACTAAACAAAATTTTGTTTTTTTACACTCTATAAAAAATGACAAAGTTGTCTAAATTATTGTCATAATATTACGACTTTATTCTCCAAATAAAAACTAAAAAACCTCAAGCCTGGCCCTAAAAGTCCGTCATACTGTTTTCGCTTTTTCCCACTATTAAGTTTTTGGGATTATTAAACACATTTTGATATCAGACAAAGATAACCAGATTATACAAAATCAACTTTCTGTTTATAACCTATTAATTTAACTCTGTGTGATTTAAATATAAAGTTAACAGGACGTCACAGGTGATCTAAAGCCAGAACCACAGAGGAAGAGATCTAAAGGCAAAGGAGGAGCTTAATCAAAGTTTGGACTTTAACCCGATTAAGATGCCTTAAACAGGCTGCTCGCGCTTTAATCTCTTTACTGAGGCTCAATTCTTATAGTTCTTTAGCAGAAACACCTGGAAAAAGTCTGTTTCATAAAAAAAAAAATAAATAAAAATATGTTTTTGTTCATTATCAAAAAATATTTATTTAAAATGTGTATTTCTTGTTATTAATATGTGTCATCCTTGTCTGATATTAAATCAAGATTACTGGATAGCTTGATTATTTCTGCCTCTTTACATTCTGAATGAATTCAACTCAAATTAGTCGCAGAGTTCAATAAAAAACAAAACGAAATACAGTTTTAATAAACCTTTATATGACACTAGATAGCATTTACTTGGTTTAGGTTTAAGTTTTAATTTATGTTTACAAAAATAATTCAAGCAAAAAGTAAAATTTTATCTCCATCTAATATGTTTTCCTTCCAAATATATAGAAATAAATAATATATCTTTCAAATTGATAAGGCTATCGGTGCTCTTCACTTATATATATAGAATGAAACATCCTATACAGAAAAAAAGTCCTTCAGCATAAAACCAAACTTTTGTAATGAAATACAGCATCAGTTCGGTTTCTGTGTTTCGTAATGGGCATAAATTATAATTAAGTCATTTTTTACATTATGACATTAAAAATAGCTCCAATTATAATTTTTTGCTCATATTTAACCCCTAAATGCCAGATATTCTTCTTCTTCTTCTTTTGTTCTTTTTTATGGAGTTAATTTTAATTCTTATATTTTTGCAATTCTTTCGATTTATATTTGGAAAATATATATATATATTTTTTTTAATTTTCAAAATGTATGTTTCAAATGTATTTTTTAAATATTTCATTTTTTTCAAGTAACATTATTTCCAAGTTTCTCCTTTTTAGACTTAGTTTCACAAATTGAAATCTTTTCCAATTATATTTTTCAATGTAAATACACTAGATTTGTTTATATTCCTTTTTTTTTATCACGTTTTTCAAATGTTAATTTCTAAGTTGCATTGTTTAAAAAAATCAATTTGCAAAACGTGCTCTTTTCTAACAACAATAGTGGGACAAAATTCATTCTATACTATTTTAAAAGACAAATATTCTATATCTAAAACTGGGCCCTGGAATTTAGACATGGAAATAAATTCTGGACAAAACAAACCAAATGGATTTAAAATCAGGCTAGTGTGGTTTAACACCAGCAGGGGGCAGTGTTTCTTTTGCTGAGCAGTTAGCACAGGAAGGTAGTACTTTTCAATTAGTTAAAAAGTTATTGAATAACTTAATTTATTTCAGGGATTCATCCAAGACAAAAAAATTATATATTCTATAGATTCACACACTGACACATAGGTGCGTATTTCTGTTAACTTAAAATCTGAAGCCAACAAGTAATAAAAACACAAATTTACTTTCTCATCATTTTAAAATATTAAATGAGAGTTATAAAACATCAGAACTGCTATGTTGAGGCCATTTAACAGCCTAAAAAATAATCGGATGATTCTTAAGGAGACCCAGAAAACCTTAATAAGCTTTTAGCTCATTTTAATTTTTACATTTGAACTTTCTAAGTTTTCCTTCTTCTGCAGCTTAAAGTTAGTGTGGCATGCTTGCAGTGATATATAGATCAAAGTTAAGAAGCTTAAGGTTTTTATAACATGTTAGAAACAAAATAAACATAAAAAAACACACTTGAAATGTATCAGTTTATATGCGATGGATGCATTTATGACCTTCACTGTTTCAACTAAACAAATGAATTATTTAAATCTCTAATCAATGTTTCTAGTTTTATATCATTTACAAATTAAAACCAAGTCATTATCTTTCAAAAAAGGCAATAAAGTGTCTGAAACATTAAATTTGATCAATCGCATCACTCTGTCTTATAAAGCAGCAGCTGATTAATCTGAGCCTAATCTGAGCAGGTCGGCTCAGATTAATCGGGACGTTTTCGCGACTTTTGGTTGATGACAGAATGTGGATCGAAGTTTAAAACACAGACGTAGATATATTTTCATTGCTTTCGGTCGACCTGTTCCTGCTGAAAGCAAACGGAAAACAGAAACAACCCCCCCCTTTGTTCATGCTTGCTTTAACCCTCGGGGTTCAGTTTCTAATTACGATGTGTTTGGTTTGTTATGCGACATCTTTGGTGGTTGTTGCATAAGTAGCTCGACAAACCATCGGAAAATCATAAAAATGTTTTTTTTATATATAGTAGGGATGTGAATTGGCAAAAATTTGGCGATACAACAAATATCATGATACACGATACAAATCATTGCGATATAATCTGATACGTTAATAAAAACGACATGCTGTGATTTTTAAAATAATGTAGCTATGCCGCCTAGCAGCTGGACGTTAAAACGTTATATAAAGATAGGAAAATGAAATGGGGGTTTTCCTATTTATTTTTTTAATTTAAGATCCAATCAGCGGAAATCTAAACCAATACCATTATCTATCTACAGAAATATCGCAATATTGGTATTTTAAATGATAAAAATATCGTCAAATGAAAAAATTGCAACATTTGACAAATTTTTTTTGTTTTTTTTTTTTACACATCTGGTAAGGATTGTTAATTAGCAAGAAATCGGTGATACGAAATTGATGATTAAAAAAAAAATTTGTCCCGATATATCCCGATACATTAGCAAAGTGAATTTTGCTAATTTTGTTACATTATAGTTGCTTTAGCGAGCAGTTGGAGGTTCAAGTTATGTAAAGATAAGACAATTACATTGATATTTTGACCATAGATTATTTTTTTATATTTAGGATCCATTTGGCCGTATTTTGAACCAATACCAATATCGGCAGATAAAATATCGGGATATTGGTATTAGCTAAAGCTAAGATGTTTCTGGTTTTAATGTCTAATGAAAGATTGTAAATATTATTTAGTTGTATTTTCTTAACTGTATATAATTAACTTTGTGTTTTATTAAAATTAGTAAAACATAAATAGGGGGGAAGTTAACGTGTGTGGCCTCAACTGACAGTGATTTTTTTTTCTCTCGATAAATTAGGCTGCCCCCAGTCAGTGGAGCGCCCGCGGCAGTGAGCCTTATCGGCACCATCAGAAAATCAAACTGAAACATGACGCATATCTGAGCTGACTTTATACAGTTCACATGGATGGATGAGTTCAAGCTAGCAGAAGAATCCTTCACATATTTAACATCCAGGTCTGGATGCTGTTAGTCGGTGACTTCATGGAAAACAACACGACAAAAAAAACACGTAGTAAAGCTTTCGCTTTCCGACACAGATACGTCAGGAGACAAATGGAAGAGAATATATGTCATGTGAAATATTTACTTAATCACAGCAGAAAAAAAAGTGTTTCACATTTAACACAGAGTTGATCTTTTTTTCTTTTTTTTTACATAAAATTAAATTAACTGTACAACTACATACCCTGCAATCATGACACTGCATTTCGATTTAAGGCAATGCATCCCACACTGGACTGCCACTAGGAACACACTTCCCTGTATAATTGCATTAATATGTGAGAGAGTGTATTGCTCATGGGCCCTGTCGGTGGACGGCCCCATTTAAGCAGATGGGTTTTGGTCATTAATACCTTATTAAGGCCCACAGAGGAAATTACATTCAACCGTAATTAAATTCAGTGAATTGAAGCCATTTTTAAACAATGTCAGGGGCAGAAGCGCGGCGATTTGACATTCAGTGCAGCATACTTGATATGAGTGCAGATCTATTGTACTCAAGACATTTTAGTGCAGCATTTACTTTTATGACTTGATCAAAAGTTTGCACAGGTTTTTACAGCACAGCTTAACTGTGCTCCGGTGGGTTAGTATAGCATATGGATACCGGCGTCGCCAGCTGTGACCACATCTGCTCTGTATTTATAGAAGCTGGGCGTAATAAAAGTAGCTTTCTAACTCTTTCAATAAAACTTCACCTTAATAATTGAGAAGCTAGTTTTTTATTACATCAGGTCTCCATTAAATGGATTATTTCTCATTTCTATTGTTTGATAATAAATAAAAAATATCCACCTTCAACAAAATTCTGAAATATCCAAGTCAGACCACTAGGTGGCGATACTGTCAACAATTATTACATCAGAACACAAACAAGGAAAGTGGTAATTTTTATCTCCGATAACACCTTTGTTCGCATTTCTCTTTCTTAATGGTTTTTTTGGCTCATTTAAAGTTGTTGCTGTGGAGAAGAAAAAAATGGCTGCTTTAGTTGCTAGAACAAAAAAACTGTTAGTATTCTGAAAATGTTGTTCTTAAGTCTTTGTTTTGTCACTTTTTAATCACAAAAATCATCCTTTACTCAAATAATCTACACTTAGCATTTTATTTTTAACCCCGATGCCTAAATAAAGCTTAAGGAGACCTTTATCCCTCTTTCCCAGTAGCTTAAAAACCATTTAAACCCAGTAACAGTGGACTTTTAGTGGCAGTGGGAACAGCTCACTGACCGGCATCAAACAACTTAGCAGCGACCCACGTTAAAACCTCCACAGCTCTGATTGGCGTGCTGTGGGAAAACCAAAGCCAGGTCGACCCACTAATTTACGTGATACCATTGAACGCAACCTACGAACGTCAACAAATGCGCCAGTCGCTTCTGATCTAACAAGCAGAACCAACTCTGTTTCCATTGGATAAACATGGAGCAGCTCTGATGAGAAAGAGGCAGACAGATAATAGAGAGAAACAATAAAGCACCCTGACTACGTCCTGGCTGCCTTTTTATGATGCTCTCCATTGTTTACTTTCCTGATATCTGTCACACTGGTGACATCATCAATGCTAACCTAGCGTAATGGTGTCACCAGACTCTTATAGGGTGGGGGGGTGGGGCAAAGGACTCACAGCTGGCCATAAGGGATTAGACAAGCTTTTAGCCAGTTGGAAGGGAGCTAAATCCCGATAGTTAGCGGGTCAAAACACGCGTTAACCCGATATTTTCAAGGGGAAAATGGTTCAAGACTTACTGCCAGGATGCAATGTGCGGTTTTGAAATGTCGCAGAAGAAAATCGTACAAATGTAGACAAATTGAAATAAATATTTGGTGCAGGTTACAGGATGAATGTTGCTAGAAAAACTAGCGCTAACAGTAGCTTGGAGCTACATCTATGCTACAGACGCGTTTTACGGAGCCCTGACCACTTTTCCTGCGTTCTTCTTTTCAGATTTAGGCTAATTTGTGTTGATCTAACACTGTTTTTTTAACTGTTTGTTGTGTTTGTCTGTGGATAACATTGGATCACAGGCTCAGCGCTTTAGCATAGATCAGTTATGGCGTACGGATATAAGCAAGACATATGCTAATGCACCACATTACACACATCAGTGCATTAGTACGGGCCTACAGATTACAGCATTGGGATGTTTAACTCCACGTTTTCATTGTTTTTATTGTCAAGAGTCTGTTGTTACAAGACTTTAGCTTTTCTTTTGTGTAGAAAAATTATTCTACCTGCATGTTTTTCTTTTCTTTCTGTTTAGCGAAAAACCTGTTTTAAGTATTCTACCGCCACCTAAATCTCTTACTGGCAAGGGCAATTCGTAAATGTGAATCAAATCCAAACTTTTTCGAATGCGTACGACTCATCATCATTTCACCTAAATCAGATACATACCCGATTGTAATCTGGACAGTCACGTCGCATTTATCCAACTCCATGCCGTTGCCCTGGCAACCATACAGGCTTCTCTACAGCAGCAGTTGCTGCTCGGCTAAAGGCCATTGCTAATTGTTGTGCGCTATTTTGTTTTACCATCTGTCCTCTTATTTTATGACGTGGTCATGATACTGTTGGCTGCTTTTGCTCAAAGCTAATAATCAAAGGATACCAGCAGCTGCTATTAAGTTTTATTGTCGTTTTGTTTATTTAACGAAAACTTCTAGGACACTCAAATTCAATATAACTTTCATAAACATGGTGATCCTGTGTGACGTCTACATGCTCCTAATTCATAAAAGTGATGCAAGAAACTCCAGTGAATTAGTTCCTTGTTGTGTTTTTTAGACATTCATTGGCCTGAAGGTGTGTGATGTTAGTCTGAGCTCTAATCTAGTTTAGCGATTTAATTTTGTTCCATTATTGTCGTAACCAAAGGACATGTAAATTAAAATTACAAGAATAAATTTAAACTAAATCTGAGAAAAACAGCAAGTTTTTCTTTCAAAATCTTTTTTTAAACCTCCATTTTCGGATATTAATTGTTTTTTATTCCAATTTATAAAACAGGCTTTTTTCAAATCCCCATTTTCAAAACGTGTTCTTTGCTCGTAACAATAATGGAACAAAACTTACTCCATAATAATTAAAGAAAAGAGAAATATTGCGAATAAAGAAAACATCCCTGACTCTGTTTCAATATAATCAATTATTTTCTAAACAAACAGAATTCATAATCCTGTTTCACTTAATGTTTCACTTATTAGGGTTAAAATTGCTGAAGTGTTTTAAAACAGCACCTATTTCTCCTTATTAGAAAGTAGGTAAAACCTACATGATGGATTAACATACGTAAGTAAAATTCTGAACAATCTGCTGCAAACCGTGTTATTTTTTTCTTTTAATTTAAAGCAAACTGAAGTTGTTCAAGTGCAAACTTAGATATGATTGTTTAGGTGAATTAAAGCAGCAGCAGCGCCCCCTGGTGGAGCGTTTTTATGTGTACCGTTCTTGTGATCAGTTGTAGTCACAGCTAATGTACCTTTAAAAACAGATGCTATACCTCACATTTGCATTTCGCAGTTATTTTCAAAGTGCCTTGAACAGTGGGACGCTCGGAGCCCAGTTTGATGCGACTTTAGGGTGAAATGTGAGTTGTCGGCAGTGCGGGGACATTTTAAATATTGGTCTCTCTCTGCATTGCCCCCTCCCCTTTTTCGGTTTCGTCAGCCAGGTCCTGGGAGGCCTGAGCGACGCCGTCGGCCTCCTTCTCGTCCGGAACTCGGTCGGGATCTTCGGTCTCTGCCTGCTTGTACATCGCCGCCTTCTTCTTCTCACGATCTATGAGCCTGTAGTTGATGAAGTTCCCAATGAAAAGCCAAATACTGGCGAGGATGACGACTCCGCCGCAGCAGAAATACATGGACTTATAGTTCCCAGTGATGTCGACCAGTTTCCCTGAAAGAGAGAGCAGAAGGCGGGGAAGTAAATAAGCATCACGCAAAATAGAAGAGAAAATAAAGTGATCCGAGGCAGGAAGTCTACCTGCTAATGGTGGACCAATGAGGACGGGGCAGCACTCTACAATGGTGGTGAGTCCAACAGCACTGGAGAACCTTTGAGCTCCAACCAGATCCATCAACGTCTCGAAGAGTACGGAGCTCACCATTCCAAAAGCGAAGCCAAAGAATATGGCATAGACTACCAACCCAGTGTAGCTCTCCACTAATGGACAAAGGATATGACACACGCCGTTGTAGAGGACGGCGAAGCTGAAGAAGTACTGGATCTTAGGACGGACCCAGCGAGAGTTGGCCAGGAGCCCCATGGAGGGCCTGGCAAACATATCCACAAAAGCCAGGATCGAGAGCAGGAAGGCAGCCGAGTATTCATCCACGCCCATGTCTTTGGCATAGGCTGCGAGGAAGACTATGGGCGCGAAGAAGCCCAGGAACATGATGACATTGCCTGACAGGTAAATAAGGAAGCCTCGATGTTTAAACAGTGTGAGGTCCAGGTACTTGTTGACGATCTGCCAGAGGCTGCGCTTTTCCGTCGTAGTGGTGACGGCGGCCAACGCCTCTTCCTTCTCGGCTTTGCTCGGCGGAGGTCCGAGCGGCCGCATGAGGGAGCCGGCCACGCAGCAGTTCAGCAGCAGCCCCCCCAGGATCAGGAAGCTGCCTCTCCATCCGAACTGGTTAAAGAGGTATTGGTTGAGAGGTGCCAGGGAGCTGAGGAAGACGGGACTGCCTGCCATTGCTAACCCGTTAGCAATGGGACGCTTCTTGAAGAAATATTTGCCAATCATCGTCAAAGCTGGCTGCAGGTTGAAGGCCAGTCCAAGTCCTGTGATGACGACAAAACTGTTAGCATTACATAAACGCAAAGAAACAGGTTAGCTTATATTCATGGTGTGAATTTTACAACAAAAAACAAATTCATTTTTTTTATTTCTATTAATTTGAGAGAAATTAATGAGAGAAATAAGTCATTGTAGTCTGTCACTGAGATGGCACAGCTCCGCTGTTTAGAGGCCTAAAGTCTTCTGATGTCAGAAAGTTATAAATATATGAACTCTACGAATTAGCCTGGAGAACGAGAATCTGAGCTGAATCCCTGTCTTTTGAACTGACGAACGGAGTCGACTGCGTTAAATAGAGAAAAACTAAACTGTATAACATTTTTATGTCGGCCAATTATAAGGGCATGTATGGCAAATTAAAAACAAACTTTAAACTTCATCAATGCTCCTTTAAAGTCGTAGGGAAGCGGCTGTTCCAACCGTTGCATTTCCAAATTCTCCCGAGTGGTGCACGACTTTACACGAGTGAATAAAGTGAATGTGATTGGTCGGTTATCAAGGGGGCGGGATTGTTGTGGCGAAAGGTTCCCAAGCAAGTTTGATTGCAGCCGGTTTGTCGGAAGCATCTTGCTAACCAGTTAGCAACTTAGTGCTAGCAGGTTCCCAATGGGAAATTCCAT
Source organism: Cyprinodon tularosa (assembly GCF_016077235.1). NCBI lineage: Eukaryota > Metazoa > Chordata > Actinopteri > Cyprinodontiformes > Cyprinodontidae > Cyprinodon > Cyprinodon tularosa. The sequence goes on along the minus strand of NW_024039736.1, from coordinate 33,176 downwards.
TGGGACCAAGTAGCACTAAATTGGTGACTTAGAAACGACACTGTCAAGGAACGCTATGGACAGCGGAAACATGCAAGAGGAGGAGAGTTTAGTGTCGGAGGTCGTGGATGAGTCTCCTCCGTCATCCATTTTTTATTTAGAGGAGGAAAGCGGGGACGAAGATGTTGTGGAAGAGGACACCAGGGCGGCAGAAGCTTGGTTTGGTGTAGAAGGCTTCCAGCCGTACATGTTTGAGCCCTTGCCTCGCAACGCTGCCAGTTCTGTTAGCTCTACGCCTGCCGAAGACACAGACGTCCATCCCCGTGAACACTGGGACGGGACTCAATGGGAAAGGAAACGATTCTGATTACTGATTTCAACCGTTGCGTATATTATATGAATCAAGATGCTATGACGGAAAACATTTGATTGGTAGATGACCGTTGATAAATGATTGGCCGAATTTAGGTGTTCAGGCTGACGTAGAACTAACTGGCCTGCAGAAGATAACAAAAAAAACAGAAACTTGTGGGAAAATATGGTCTGATAAAGAGAACATTTATATACATGTTTAAGCCAGAATGATTTGACATTTAAATTTGATTTCCCTACAAATGTTTCCAAACATTTAGAGTGTGACCTGAATAGTTACCCCGCAGACTGACGAACCCCTATAACCCATAGATTTACTGAATTGGAATAATAATAATAATACTTTTTAAATCAATGATATATTCTTAAATATTTCATTAAGTTAGAATGTATCTTTAATCGTTTATGGGGACATTTAACTGTACATTTTATGTTGTACATTTAGTCTTTGGCTTGTATTAGAATAAATAAATATTACATCAACCTTTTTCATGGTGCATTTATACATATATATATATATATATATATATATGTGTGTGTATTTGTATGTATAAAGAAAGTTAGCGCGCTCACGTTTGATGTGAAAAGTTAATAATCTATTTTCTGATTTTCTTCATTTCTTGGTGCTCTTATATATTTTATAACTTTGCTAAAGGAAGCTAATAACATTTTGGTTGAATGTCCGCCCACAGTGAGCTGAAAGATGAGTCTATAAAGAATAAACTTACCTCCGATGACTCCGATGCATAAGTAAAGCTGCATCACGTTGGTGCAGAAGGAGGCTGAGATCATGCCTATGGCGCAAAGGCAGCCGCCCATCATCACGATGGGTCTGCAGCCATGTGTGTTGACCAGTATGCTGCTGATGGGACCTGCAGAGAATAAAAAAAAAAAACCACACATGAATGATGTATGTTTAAAGTGTGGAGAACTGAAAATGCTGGACATCTGTGATTATCCGTTTAAAGTTGAGTTACAGACTGTTAATTAGATTTACATCCAGACTTTCAGACATTCTAACTAAATAAGATTTCTTCCAAACTGTTTATGTTGAAAGGTTTTCTCTAAATTTGTTAATTTATGATGTGAGATGAACATATCGATCCTGTGGACAAGTTCTTAGAGATTATTTCCCCATTTACACTACCCCTAGAAAAACCGATCCATGCCGAGACCGGTCTGAGTTCGGTTCTGACGACCGTTTACACATCACGCTATCTCGGTTCCTCGACTCCTCGCCTCCTAGTGACGAGCTGCGGTATTACTGCCAGTATTGAAGTATGAAATCAAGCAGTTGGTGGTGGTAATGCACCAAAAGTTGTTTGCCAACCGCCATAAAACACAAGAAGAAGAAGACGAAGAAGGAGGGAATCAAGCAAATCAAAATGGCGGCGCCCATCCGATTATTATTGCTGTACTTCGGTGTTTGCGGAGGGTCAGGCGAAGATGGCAACCTTTCGTGGATTGACTTGAGAAAGTCGGCTTAACTTAGTTGTTCTTCTTCTTCTGTTTTGTGTTGGTCGGCTAGCAACTTCCGGAGGGGCATTACCGCCACCTACTGGAATGGTGGGTGAATCGCGATGTGCAGCCAGACGGAGATGATGCGTTCTGCTCATGCGCTCTTGTTATCAGAGAACCTATCCAGGGAAAAACGGAACCGAGCCCACCTCTGGAACTGGTCTGCAGTTAGCTCGGCTCGGTCCGGTTGTGTCTAGCTCGGTCCGGTTCAGTTTGCTTTACATTTAAACACGATAAGTTATCTCAGTTACTGAGCTCGGACCGGTCTCTGCACGGTTTTTCAAGGGTAGTATAAATGGGGTATACTTCTCTCTTTCTCTGGTCTACAGCCTGGTTTATGCTCAGAAACCAGGTCATCTGTGCAGCTAACGCAGATATGCGTTAACTGGAGGTGTACCTCCCCAAAATTGTAGGGTTGTAAAATGGCGAACAAGCTCGTCAAACTGACACAACGACACCCACAATCTTAGCTAGTTCCTGATTGGCCCTCTGGCGTTGTAGCGTGGAATAACATAGCGCAGACCACGCTTCAATATTGGGCATAAATTGAGAATATCTGCATTAAGCTAACTGCAACACACTGCTGCGGGAGGATAACCAGCCCTTTAGTTTAGCTGCCTTGGACTGGTTTTCGTTATGTCATACTGGTTCAATTTCCTGCCAACGGACTCTGTTCTTACAGGTGTAAAGTTCTTGGTATATTGTTTTATGACCTAAGTCTCCTTCAGGTATTTTTCTCACCCAGATCCGTGACTTCCTGCTGGATTCCTTGTTCTTCATGACGCCCTTTGATCATCGCTATCCTGTGACCTGAGTTTCCGCACCGCGGGGAAGCAAAGGTGCTTCTTATCTTATCTTAACCAACCTGATTCATGCTAAGATTACATCACACATTAGAAGGTGGAGTCACACACTGATCGGCCTCTGAAAGCAAGCGGCTGCACTTTAACCGTCAAATAAAGGTGATGAATTGAATGCATTAAACTAAGAGGTATCATCTGTTTATTACCCACTCTGTTTGGTTTCATTACACAGCTCAGTTATGTCCCTTTTTAACATTTTTACTAATTTACATCCGTTTCCCTGCAGCGGTCCAACATCTGCTACCAGCGAGCCTCTCGCACCATCGTCATGTAAATCCGTCAGGCGTGAGCGGCCATGTGCAGCTAGTCTATAAACATTAACAGAAAATGCAAACCCCTTTAACGATCCAACGAGAGCATCAACCCGTCACAGATGAGCGCCACTACTTTCAAAACTGTAACAGATACCACAGAAACAACGAATCACATCCATTTCTGTTTTTTTTTTTCTGCAGCACAGAGGAAAATCTAGAGCCTGCAGAAGTTTTAACATCAGTGGGCAGGTGAGAGAGGAGGGTGTGGGGATGTTTAAAACAGAGCTGGGTAATAAAACAATATCTTAAGCTTTGAAGGTCATAGAGCTTTAGATTGGTAGAGCATGGAGCCTCTAAACCAAACAAGACATGGCCGTCCATTGACACAGACCGACAACTTTAATCATTACATTTTGATTGTTTTATTATTAAGAAAACATGTTAATGTTGGCAGTGGGCTTTAGGCTGCCCTGCAAGGCTTTAAACCTGGGTTTAACCAGAGACTAAGCCTTTCTCAAGCACATATCAAGGTGCTCATTTTGAGCCTGGATCCAGATTTATTGTTGATTCTGTTCATGGTGGAGAATCCTGCTTCACAGCAGCAGGTTGAGCCAAACATCCTCTAAATGTGCAAGGTCATCTTTGAGCACGCCATTTCACTTTTCTTTCACCAGTTCACCGCAGTTCTTCCAGCAGTCCACACTTTCTCTGCTCTCTTTTTCTCATGGTCTTCTCCTTCTTTCCCATCGTCCAGCTTGCCACAGGTTTGCCTGCTGTGCCTAAAAGTAGCAGCAGCAGCAACCCAGACTGACAGCTCATTGGCTCATTTGGATCACGTGCAGCCTGGAGCCGGACGCTCCCCAGGGCTTTACCGTATTAACAGGAGAAGAGGAGCAAGTGAAATTAGACACTGTTGTCAGACAGCATGCGGTAATTTATAAATGTTTTAAATAAGGTCTGCTAATCCGAGCCTAGTGGTTAGAGCTTGTGACCTTACTCCGCCAGATGGATTTGCTCCGCATATCCATCTGGAAACCTTCCGTTGAAGTAATTTTGGGAATGGGCGAAAATACTGGTTAGCTGATTGGCCTATGTTGGTGATAGACGGGCCAAATAAACCAATCAGATCAACGAAGCATATGACGTACTAACAGAGCGACGACGAAGAGGAGCCAATTGATAGATGAAACTCTTGCTGAAACCAGTCGGGAGAAGAGCAAAAACATCTTTTCCTCTGAGAAAAGCCTCCAGAGCAGTGTTTTGCTCTTCTTTCAGTGAAGAAATACTCTGTAATTCCGATAAAACTTGCTCGATAGCCACGCTAACGCTAGTTTCATCGGCTGAAGCCGCCATGTTCTTTAGACTGAACTGTCGCGCTTCTCGTTGCGTCACACCTCAACCCGCCTCAAAGCCAACGCTGATTGGACGTTCGTTTGGTGAACGGCTCCAAATTTTCTTTAACGGAGAGTCTCCAGACTGATCTGCGAGTGAAACCTTGAAAGCTCGCGAGATCAGGATGGTCTCACCAGGCTATAGAGCTTGTGCTCTGAGAAGGTTGCAGGTAATCAGTTTGATCCCCACAGCCTCCACTCTTGGTTCCTGAGCAAGACCCCAAAACCCCACACTTCTCCCCGGGCACCGCACAAATGGCAGCCCACTACTCCCCAAGGGGATGGGTTAAATGCAGGGAGTTTATTTCTCCATTGTGGGGCAATAAAGGGCCATTTTCATCTGGAGCTTCTCTGGAAAAAAACAATTTAGAGATAATTATATTTCTAGATGTTCTAAGCTGATGGAGACAAGAGCTTAGCCATTTTTTGTCAAAAATCTAAATAGCAATTCATCCCCAACAATACTGCGATTTAAATTTTCCTTTGCATTAATAAAAAATGGATCACTCAAAAGTTGCTATTTTTTTCATTATCTTGAAAGTTTGCTTGTCCAGGGTTTGCTTTTCGCAGGACTTCAGTAGCTGCGTTTCCATCCAAATGTTAAGCAAATTTTTAACTCTTTTAAAATAATGAAACAAAGAAAATGTGAATTAGCAGGTTTGAACCAATTTTTTTAATGTTAAGAGAAAAGAAAGTGAAGTTAGTCGTCTTTTCCAGAATTTCTAATACAAAATTTTAAGCAAACTTTTAAAAATTTGAAAAAACGAAAATGTTAATTTGATGTGTTTTCATCCTATTTTCAAAATGTTGCATAAAATAAAATAAAAAATTAGAGGTGTTTCCATCCAGTTTTCAATATCATATAAAATTTTTAAATTTATCTATTAAAAGGTCAAAATAAAAATGTGAATTAGACGTGTTTACATCCTTCCTGCTAATTTTATGCAAACTTTTAAAAAGGTTTAAAAAAAGAAAATGCTAATTAACTAATTATATTTGTTTCAATTCTTACATGAATTTTAAGTAAAATGTTAAAATTTCATAAAACTAATAAATGTGAAATACATGTGTTAACATCCAATTCTCATGTAAATTTTCAGGAAACTTTTAAAATGTTGCATAAAAAAATGTTAAAATAATTATAAATTATTTTATCCAAGTCGATTTGCGAATTTTAGGCAAACTTTTAAATGGTCAAAAAAAAAAGAAAATCAGAATTAGACGTGACTTCCACTGGCGAGACAAGCGATGCAAAGCGTAGTACGTCGTCCTACGTTCATGTTACGCTAGCAGACTAGCGCAGAACGCAGATCAGTAAAGGACCAATGTTTTAATGATTATGTTGCAGACAGTCAAGTTGCGCTAACTTCATTATGCTAGCTGGTATTAGCGATCAAACATGGCATCCAGAAACGTCAAGAGAGAACTTCTAATAGGACGTCGTTAGCAGTAGCAGCAGATCAGTCATTTGCGGTAAACATTTGCTTCAAATGTGTTTCTGTTTTCTCTTATGCAGATTTTCTTTTTTTTTCTTCAAAAAAGTAAAAAAAAACACACAAAAAAACATCTCCAGCAAGGGTAACACTTTTTTCGTAAACTTTTGCAAGTTGATTTGAATTTTGATTCTATCGCGTTCCTCTTTTGCGATACTTAAAAGTGTGAAGAAATAAAAAACATAAAGACAAGCTGATGGAGCCAACTCTAATTTTTGGTTAGAAAAAAACTTCCTCTGCCCTCCATATTTTGAGCACATTACCGCCACCTACAGGGCTGGAGTGAGAGAGTCAACGTCGTAATGTGACCAGCGTTGCGTTTGTTTAATTGCGATTAAATTGAAAATGCACTTTTGCCATCCCTAGAGTCACATAATAAATATTAATAATAAAATTATTGCTAAACTCAACTTAAAGAACTTCTGTCTTAGATTATTATGTGCACATTTTTTTTAAATACACAATTTCCTTTTAGTATATAATTCTGAACTTTTTCATGTTAGTCTGTGACATAGAAATAACCAAATAGCTCCATTTGTCTGCTGCTTTTATAAATGTACTAAATTAATAAGCTGACTTAGTCTTTCTAATCACTGTTGGTCCAGTTATTAATAAATATCCATATTGTTTCAAATAACAGCTTACATGTGTGAATTTAACAGGGGGGAAAAAAGGTGTTTTTGGATCTTTTTTAATCTAATATTCTCATTACCGTCCAGAGACGACATGCAGTCATCACTTAGCTTGCTCTTTGTGAATTCGGTCCCGACCTTGAGGAAAGCTAGCCTTATTACCATCCCCAGCAGCGATCGGTATTCTCTGAGGGTTGGTCTGCACAGTCGGCCATGATGAGGACCCGGCTCATTATGCTGGGTCTGGCTGGGTGGCGAGGAGCTTTATGCAAGCGGAGGTAGACTCCATTAAAAGGTGGAGAAAACACAGCAGAGACCTGCAGGCACCTCCTTTCCATCAGGGAATGAAAGCTCAGGGCAGCAGGTCCTGATGGAGACCATTGACCAACCAATCACTGAACAGAGTAGCTGCAAGGCTGCATGGGGATAAAGTCTGCTTTGAAGAAACTTAACTAACCTTAACTGACCAAACAATGGGGGAAAAAAAGGTTCTGATTTCAACCGTTGCGTATATTATATGAATCAAGATGCTATGACCTAAAACATTTGATTGACAGATGATCGTTGATATATGATTGGCCGAATTTAGGTGTTCAGGCTGACGTAGAACTAACTTGCCTGCAGAAGATAACAGGAAAAAAAACAACAGATTTTAAAACAGAAATTTTCTAAATTTTGGGACAATATGGTCTGATAAAGAACACATTTCTATACATGTTTGAGCCAGAATGATTTGACCTTTAAATATGACTTCCCTACAACTTTAAAGAGAGAGCGTTGAGATTGATGATAATGTAGAAATAAATCGAAATAGAATAAGTAGAATGCAGAAAATAGAAATAAGAGGAAATTAAGATGAGGAGGAAAAGGAGAGAATTGGCTGGAGAAAATGGTGCTAGGAGATGCTAACCGCTCAACGGAGCTGAACTGAAGCCTGTTGGTAGATTTTCAAAATGCACCAAAGTCCTTGTGGAAACAGTTTGCTGCCACCTAGTGGTCAAGCTTAGACCCATTTTCTTATTTCTTATTTATTCTTTTATATTTTGTTTTACAAAATTCTACCAGGTAGAACTAAAACTTTTCCACTTTAGGAGTTCTGGATAGAGCAGATTGACGGACATAAAATATTTTTGTTTTTTTTTATCTTATATGCAAATGTTTTGATATTTTATTTACAATTTTGATTGTATTACTGTATTACTGCTCTAAGGCTACGTCCACACTGCAGGCCTTGATGCTCAATTCTGATATTTTTTTAGGTCGTTGACATTTCCAAATTTGTGCAACTTGTATATGATCTCCTGTGTGAACTCCATTCAAAATGTAAATGTCCCGCATGCGCAGTAGAGGACGCAATGACATCACAACAAAGCATGCTCAGTATTTACAGAAGGAAACATGGATGTAAGCGCTGGAGAACTTCTAGCGATCTTTCCAAACCTCAGCCATTGATTCAACAACACAATATTTTAAAGAAGGTTCGTTATCATCCGCCATGTTTGTTGTTTTTCTTCCTGCTTCTGCGTACTAAGACGAATAATAGTGACCTTTGTTTAGAATCAATGGTGGTCAGGTCAGATCAGACACAGGTGGCATTTGAGAAGATCGGATTCAGGACCACAGAGCCAGGTGGCCTGGGTCGCTTTGGAAAACATTGGGCCTGTGTCGTTCAGACTGACATGAAAAGATCAGATCCAGGTCGCTTATGGACAAAATAAATTGGCATTTGGGTCCCTGCAGGCTGCTGTGTGAACGTAGCCTAAGTGTGTTCCTCTGTCAGCTAAAGGCATATTTTACAGTCTATACTCCAGTTAACAATTTATCAATTATTCAATAATCAATTATTCCAATTAATGGTTTCAATTAGGGATGCACGATATTGGGATTTTGGCTGATATCCGATATTTTAAAGCTCATGTAGCCGATAACCGATATCGATACCGATGTTAAAGCTGGACAAAAATAAGTAGTCATTGAAAATAGCAGTTTTGTTATCCATTTCTGACACTTTGAAAAATAATAAACTCAAATATATTTTCATATGCTGATATCAAATTGATTTTTAAAAACGCGGTATCGATCTATTTTACTTTCAAAATCTGGTGAAATTTCATCGTTCTGTTACAAACTCTCCTGATATTTTGCAAATTCTTGTGAGATTTTGTTAGTAAAATAGTTCGATACCGCGTAAATATATCAACATATAAAATATGGCAAAATTTTGTGAATTTTCGGGGGATTTCGTAGCATAACGATGACATATAGCAATATTTCATTAGTAAAAGAGATTGATATGGTGTTTTTAAATGGCAATATATCAGCATATGAAGATATTGGGATATTTTAATGTATCAATATTTTTCCCTCGTCTTTAGAAGTTTTTAAGTCTGTAAAAAAGAAGTTTTTGAGGAAGAAGAAGAAGTAGTATTTTTTTATTTATTTTTTTTTAAGACTTCAGAAACTCAGAAGCTGATCAAATATCGGGTTAAATATCGGTGGGGGGGCCGATGTCCGATATTCAGTTTTAAGGCCGATACCGATAAGGGGCCGATTACAGGTGCTGGTCATAAAATTAGAATATCATGAAAAAGTAGATTGATTTCAGTAATTCCATTTAAAAAGTGAAACTTGTATATTATATTCATACATTACATACAAACTCATATATTTCAGATGTTTATTTTGTTTAATTTTGATGATTACAAATGACAACAAATGAAAATCTCAAATTCATCATATCAGAAAATTAGAATATTGTGAAAAGGTTCAAAATTGATGGCCCCTGGTGCCACACTCTAATCAGCTAATTAACTCAAACCACCTGCAAAAGCCTTTAAATGGTCTTTCAGTCTAGTTCTATAGGCTACACAATCATGGGGAAGACTGCTGACTTGACAGTTGTCCAAAAGACGACCATCGACACCTTGCACAAGGAGGGCAAGACACAAAAGGTCATCGCTAAAGAGGCTGGCTGTTCACAGAGCTCAGTGTCCAAGCACATTAATAGAGAGGCGAAGGGAAGGAAAAGATGTGGTCGAAAAAAGTGTACAAGCAAGAGAGATAACCGCACCCTGGAGAGGATTGTGAAACAAAACCCCTTCAAAAATGTGGGGGAGATTCACAAAGAGTGGACTGCAGCTGGAGTGAGTGCTTCAAGAACCACCACACACAGACGTATGAAAGACATGGGTTTCTGCTGTCGCATTCCTTGTGTCAAGCCACTCTTGAACCACAGACAGCGTCAGAAGCGTCTTGCCTGGGCTAAAGAGAAACAGGACTGGACTGCTGGTGAGTGGTCCAAAGTCATGTTCTCTGATGAAAGTAAATTTTGCATTTCCTTTGGAAATCAAGGTCCCAGAGTCTGGAGGAAAAGAAGAGAGGCACTTCATCCACGTTGCTTGAAGTCCAGTGTAAAGTTTCCACAGTCAGTGATGGTTTGGGGTGCCATGTCATCTGCTGGTGTTGGTCCATTGTGTTTTCTGAGGTCCAGGGTCAACGCAGCCACATACCAGGAAGTTTTAGAGCACTTCATGCTTCCTGCAGCTGACCAACTTTTTGGAGATGCAGATTTCATTTTCCAACAGGACTTGGCACCTGCACACAGTGCCAAAGCTACCAGTACCTGGTTGAAGGACCATGGTATCCCTGTTCTTAATTGGCCAGCAAACTCTCCTGACCTTAACCCCATAGAAAATCTATGGGGTATTGTGAAGAAGAAGATGCAATACACCAGACCCAACAATTCAGAAGAGCTAAAAGCCACTATTAGAGCAACCTGGGCTATCATAACACCTGAGCAGTGCCACAGACTGATCGACTCCATGCCACGCCGCATTGCTGCAGTAATACAGGCCAAAGGAGGCCCAACTAAATACTGAGTGCTGTACATGCTCATACTTTTCATGTTCATACTTTTCAGTTGGCCAACATTTCTATAAATCCTTTGTTTTTATTGGTCTTCAGTAATATTCTAATTTTCTGATATGATGAATTTGAGATTTTCATTTGTTGTCATTTGTAATCATCAAAATTAAACAAAATAAACATCTGAAATATATGAGTTTGTATGTAATGTATGAATATAATATACAAGTTTCACTTTTTAAATGGAATTACTGAAATCAATCTACTTTTTCATGATATTCTAATTTTATGACCAGCACCTGTATATCGTGCATCCCTCGATTCAATCCTAGATAACACCACCTCATTTTCCAATAAATAATAATAACCACTACCTGTCTGATGTCTGACATCGAAAAAACTGTTTCATTACTTTACTATGTATAAAAAATGTAAATAAGTTAAACAGGAAGCGGCTAAATTCCCTTTATTTCTAATTCTGATGCCTTATTTGAATTATAGGGGGGCATCTTTAACAATTATAGATTTCTGAATATGTTAACCTAAAAGTAATAAAAAAAAACAGATTTAGATTTATTCTCTTCTGGATGTTTTGTTTCATATTTCTTATGATTAAAAGCGAGTGCAGTAGGTTTTCCAAGTGATCAAACAAAGGCTCCGTATTTTCCTGGTCTCTAGTTTTATCTTCTGGGGTTACTGTAACCACACCTGCTTTCACTGAACCTTTCTGTTCAGATCTTACTCTGTGCCTCATCATTTGCATTAGTCAGTTGGAATGGGGTGAGGTTTTTTTCTCTGTATGCGTAACTGAGGGCTTAGAAGACGATAATCAGATTTTCACATCTTATTAAGGGCGTACCGAATGACTGGAGTGAAACAATAAGTCATTCTAGATATAAGGAAGTAGATCCACGGACCAGAAGCTTCAAATTGTCGTCTGATTTGAAAATTTCCCAACTTTGGTTACATTTGTTCATTTGTTGCCTTCTTTTTTATGGAGGGAATTTTGTTCCATTATTGTTGCAGCACATTTTGTCAATGAAAATAAAACTGTAAATACCTTATTAATCAAACATCTTTACAGAAGAACTTTACTTTCTAATCAGATTTCTCATTCTTTTTTTTCCTTTTTACATTGTTTCAACGTTTCTATAGATTTTATCTTTTTATAATATGTATTTTTTTGATCACTCTTTTTTGGAGAAGTTTTTCTGAAGTGCGATAATCTCTCTTCACTTCGCGTCCAATCCGAACGCTCGCTTTGGACCAATAAAAACTGCAGCAGACCAATAGAAATGCATCTATGCTTTTTACTCCAGAGGAAATCCCGCCCTCTGCAGTGAAGTGAATGTGATCTAGAAAACTACTTTGAAAAGAATGAAATTGTTAAAATATAATCTGAAAATGGGAAATTTGAAAATAAATTAAATAATTAGAAAAACCTTTTTTTGATCGAGAAAATGTTCAAACTTTTCTTTTGCAAAAAAAATACTTTAACTTTCTATTTGCCTTGATGGAAGCAAATGAAGAATTATGAAAAATCAATTCTATAAGGCAGATATGAAGGTCAGCAGCAGTCGGTGGGGAAAAGAGAAAAGGTCTTTCAAGCCATTTGGAAGGAGGCGGTTATTAGTTGTGGGCGTCTGCTGCTGTCGGCTCATTAACAGCTAGCCTCCCAGTAATGATGGAGCTGTGTAAACAGCGCACTGAAGCAGCTGCGGGGAATTAGAAAGGTGTTAAACATTCAAAGACTGATGGAATCATGGGTGTAATAGGCAGAACAAGCGAGCAGGTGTTTAATGAATAGCTGATGAGCGCAATCAATATGAATGAGTGAGTAAGAAGAGCCTCTCAGTGAGTACCTGCACATATTGACGGAGTCAACACCTGATAATGACATTCAGTCTGTGGAGGGCTAAAAAAAAAGATCTGTGAGAGGTTGGATCTAGCTACTAATTATCTACCCCCCCCCCCCACACACACACCAGCAAACGCACTACAATCTGTTAGAAGTAAACCCATAATAAGCAATAACCAGTGAACCTTCTGAGCATTTGAGCACTTTTTAAAAGCCTGAAGCTCATCAGGCTTTAATCTAACGGATACCCCCCAAGACGACCGATCAGGTTGATTTTGATCCACTGTTGGCGGTTCCCCAAATGGAGTTCTGTCAATAACTGGATTAAGATTCACTTAATGTTTCTTTGTTCTACTCTGTCCAACCGAGCAGCGTCATCAGGCCTGTTTCTAAGCGGCACAGATGGCGCCAGCAGAGCGGCTGCTGATTGGAGGATTACAGGGCGGACAGATGGCCGCCACGGCAGGGCCTGGCTGAGGGCTGGACTTCTGACTGCAGCAGGTCAGCGGAGCAATATGCTGGTGTCCACAACAGGCTGGGGAGCCATTCTGATCAGTCAAAGGCTTTTGATACTCTGGTAACATTTGTCTGATTGGCTGCAGAATCCTACGTTCACACCTACGTTCACACCTACGTTCACACCTAATGCTACGTTCACACCTACGTTCACACCTAATGCTACGTTCACACCTACGTTCACACCTAATGCTACGTTCACACCTACGTTCACACCTACGTTCACACCTACTTTCACACCTAATGCTATGCTCACACCTAATGCTACGTTCACACCTAATGCTACGTTCACACCTAATGCTACGTTCACAACGAATGCTACGTTCCCACCTAATGCTACGTTCACACCTAATGCTATGCTCACACCTAATGCTACGTTCACACCTAATGCTATGCTCACACCTAATGCTATGCTCACACCTAATGCTACGTTCACACCTAATGCTACGTTCACAACGAATGCTACGTTCACACCTAATGCTACGTTCAAACCTAATGCTACGTTCACACCTAATGCTATGCTCACACCTAATGCTACGTTCACACCTAATGCTATGCTCACACCTAATGCTACGTTCACACCTAATCCTACGTTCACAACGAATGCTACGTTCACACCTAATGCTATGCTCACACCTAATGCTACGTTCACACCTAATCCTACGTTCACAACGAATGCTACGTTCACACCTAATGCTACGTTCACACCTAATGCTACGTTCACAACGAATGCTACGTTCACACCTAATGCTACGTTCACACCTAATGCTATGTTCACACCTAATGCTACGTTCACACCTAATGCTACGTTCACACCTAATGCTACGTTCACACCTAATGCTACGTTCACACCTAATGCTACGTTCACAACGAATACTACGTTCACACCTAATGCTATGCTCACACCTAATGCTACGTTCACACCTAATGCTATGCTCACACCTAATGCTACGTTCACACCTAATCCTACGTTCACAACGAATGCTACGTTCACACCTAATGCTACGTTCACACCTAATGCTACGTTCACAACGAATGCTACGTTCACACCTAATGCTACGTTCACACCTAATGCTATGTTCACACCTAATGCTACGTTCACACCTAATGCTACGTTCACACCTAATGCTACGTTCACACCTAATGCTACGTTCACACCTAATGCTACGTTCACAACGAATGCTACGTTCACACCTAATGCTACGTTCACACCTAATGCTACGTTCACAACGAATACTACGTTCACACCTAATGCTACGTTCACACCTAATGCTATCTTCACACCTAATGCTACGTTCACACCTAATGCTACGTTCACACCTAATGCTATGTTCACACCTAATGCTACGTTCACACCTAATGCTATGTTCACACCTAATGCTACGTTCACACCTAATGCTATGTTCACACCTAATGCTACGTTCACACCTAATGCTACGTTCACACCTAATGCTATGTTCACACCTAACGCTACGTTCACACTTAATGCTACGTTCATACCTAATGCTACGTTCACACCTAATGCTACGTTCATACCTAATGCTACGTTCACACCTAACGCTACGTTCACACCTAATTCTACGTTCACACTTAATGCTACTTTCACACCTAACGCTACGTTCACACCTAATGCTACTTTCACACCTAACGCTACGTTCACACCGACTGCTACGTTCACACCGAATGCTTCGTTCACATCTAATGCTACGTAGTCGATAACACGGATTTTGTTTTGCTTTCACTTATGGAACGACTCACCTGCTGCATACATGACGGCGAGCATGATGGAGGAGATCCATGCGACCTGACTGTAGGAGGCATCGAAGATGATCTGGATGTCTTTGAAGAAGACCGTGATGGCTTTGGGAAAGGCATAGGAGAAGCCGATGGAGATGAAGGATCCAAGAACCACAACCCACCCCCACCCACCGTCCGGTGGGGGCACGGCAGCACCTGTGGTGGGGGGTGGCATCACTGGCCCACCTTAACACGAGGTTTTATACTGTAACGACAAACAAGGAAGGTAAATATGGAGGGAATTTAGTTCCATTATTGTTTCAAAGCAAAGTACATGATTTGTAAATTGAGATTTGAAAAAAACAAACAAACATACAAACTTTTTGATCTAAAAGATGTTTGCTTTGATATTTTTTCTTTTCAATTTTATTTTTTATTAAATTAATTAAAATGAAATTTAAGATATTTAATGATAATTAAATTATTAAATGTATTACATTACGGAGCCCCGAAGGGGACATGGGGAATTTTTTTTTCTTTTGCATTCCCTCGCAAAAGTATTTCGTTACCCCGCAAAATTTTGCGTTACCTTGCAAAACCTTTTGCGAAAGTTTTGCGTTCCCACGCAAGATCCAGCTCGGAGAACGGCTCGTTTTTTTCGAAAATAACGCTTTTTGATTCTTGTAATACGTAGTCTGTGCTATCAGGACATGAAAGAGGCGCCATTTGTGTTTCAACAACGAGCGTTATTGATCCCGGAAGTCCGAATCTGTGAATATCTTTCTAACTTTACCGACGTAAGGTTTTGTGTGGGAACGCAAAACTTTCGCAAAAGGTTTTGCGAGGTAACGCAAAAGGTTTTGCGAGGTAACGCAATACTTTTGCGAGGGAACGCAAAAGAAAAAAAAATTCCCCATGTCCCCTAGGGGGCTTCATACATTCCATATTTTTTTAGATTTTTTTTTTTTTTTTAGGATTTGTCTCTAACACCCATGTAGACCAATAGCAATGCGTCTTTGCTTCTCTCTCCACAGTAAAGCCCACCCCCACTAGAGAATGTGAGCAATGAAACGCTATTTGAAAAAGACAAAAAAAATAATAATAAATGAAAAAACATTTTTGGAAAATTATAAATCTGTGCAAAAGTTATCCTTTTTTAGTTAGGAGGTTTTTCAAATTTCTATTTACAAAACTTCTTCTTTGCTCGCAACAATAATGAAATAAATTTCACTCCATATATAGAAAACATGAGTAGAAAACTTGCTTCAAAGATTGTTTAATATGAAACCTCTGAGTTTTTGGATTCATACACACGCAGAGGCAGACGTTACAAAGATCAGACCAAGACTGCTAAAAAAGGTTTTATCAGTATTTTAGACCTAAAGCTGCGTCTGATTCCATCATGATGATCCTGGGAATGTAAAAAACAATTTCTTTAGAAATGAAGGAAAAGCTGGAATGGATGGCTGAAGAGACGCTTTATAGAGAATAAAAACAATTCTTTACAGAAAACACAGAACCAAGTAGAGATCCAAATCACATGATTTAAGTAAGGATGCACGATATTGGGATTTTGGCCGATATCCGATATGCCGATATTTTAAAACTCATGTAGCCGATAACCGATATCGATACCGATGTTAAAGCTGGACAAAAATAAGTAGTCATTGAAAATAGCAGTTTTGTTATCCATTTCTGACACTTTGAAAAATGATAAACTCAAATATATTTTCATATGCTGATATCAAATTGATTTTTAAAAACGCGGTATCGATCTATTTTACTTTCAAAATCTTGTGAAATTTCATCGTTCTGTTACAAACTCTCGTGATATTTTGCAAATTCTTGTGAGATTTTGTTAGTAAAATAGATCGATACCGCGTCAATATATCAATATATAAAAATATGGCAACATTTGGTGAATTTTCGGGGGATTTCGTAGCATAACGATGACATATAGCAATATTTCATTAGTAAAAGAGATTGATATGGTGTTTTTAAATGGCAATATATCAGCATATGAAGATATTGGGATATTTTAATGTATCAATATTTTTCCCTCGTCTTTAGAAGTTTTTAAGTCTGTAAAAAAGAAGTTTTTGAGGAAGAAGAAAAAGTATTATTACTATTTTTTTTTAGACTTTAGAAACTCAGAAGCTGATCAAATATCGGGTTAAATATCGGTGGGGTGGCAGATGTCCGATATTCAGTTTTAAGGCCGATACCGATAAGGGGCCGATTATATCGTGCATCCCTCGATTCAATCCTAGATAACACCACCTCATTTTCCAATAAATAATAATAACCACTACCTCTCTGATGTCTGACATCGAAAAAACTGTTTCATTACTTTACTATGTATAAAAAATGTAAATAAGTTAAACAGGAAGCGGCTAAATTCCCTTTATTTCTAATTCTGATGCCTTATTTGAATTATAGGGGGGCATCTTTAACAATTATAGATTTCTGAATATGTTAACCTAAAAGTAATAAAAAAAAACAGATTTAGATTTATTCTCTTCTGGATGTTTTGTTTCATATTTCTTATGATTAAAAGCGAGTGCAGTAGGTTTTCCAACTGATCAAACAAAGGCTCCGTATTTTCCTGGTCTAGAGTTTTATCTTCTGGGGTTACTGTAACCACACCTGCTTTCACTGAACCTTGATGTCCGATATTCAGTTTAAAGGCCGATACCGATAGGGGGCCGATTATATTGTGCATCCCTAGATTTAAGTGTAACTATTAATGGATTGTTAGCAAAATGAGATGTTTCTGGTCACTGTACTGTTTGATTATCTATAGCATCCTTCCTGACATCATTGATGATGTCACCAGTTTGACATAAATCAGGAACGTAAAAAATGGAGAGCAGCATGGAAGGCAGCCAGTGCGTAGTCAGTGTGCTTTATTGTTTCTCTCTATTATCTGCCTGAATCCCTCTCACCAGAGCTTCTCCATGTTTATCCAATAGAAACAGAGTTGATTCTGCTGGTTAGATCAGAAGCGACTAGTACGCTGGGTTCAATGGTATCACGTAATTTAGGAGGTTGACAGCTCTGGTGTTTCCACAGCATGTTAATCAGAGCCGAGTAGATTTTAACTGTCAGCTGTCAGGGTTGGTGGATGTAGTTGTCGTCCCAAATGCAAAGTAGAAGTAGGCAGGGAAGATTGCTGGCAAAATTTAATGAAAAAGTAAAAATACAAAATCGAGAACTGATCAACCCAGAAACTAGGAGACACAAGGGTCCTGCGACAAGTAATCCTGGTCACATAATGTTGTTTTGGTAAATATACACAAAAAGGCACTTACTAACAAATGAGCAAAAACAAAAGCTTAAAAGACAAAAATGAAAAATAGTTCGCCGACAGGATGCCGTCATTTGTCTAAAGTATGCAACGACGGCTGCAACTAACGATTATTTTGCTCATTGATTAATCTGCCAAGTTTATTTTCAATAAATTAATTAATAATTGGATATCCAAATGTTCCTTAAAAAAGACTTTTACAAAATTAAACCGGATCAAACTAAAACTTTTCCACTTGAGGAGTTCTGGATAGAGCAGACTGACATTTTTTTTTATCTTAAATGCAAAATATTTATATATTTTTTTTAACCATCTTGGTATAATTCCTGCTCTAAGTGTGTCGCTCTGTCAGCTAAAGTCATGTTTTACAGTCTCTACACTTCAATAAACGATCAATAGATTACTGAATTAGTTGACGAATATTTCAAAATCCGATTAATCATGATTAAGTTGATTGTTTCAGCCCTACATGCAGCCAAAATGAGTCTCTGGCGTGTAAAAAATGTCAAATAACTTGACTTTGAGTTTAATGTAAAGAAGTTTGAAATGAGCTCAAACAGCTTAAAGTTTTATTTCCAGAGAACGAAACACTAAAATCATCATCAGAAGAAAACTTTCTGTTAATGTAATGATCAACAAAGTTTGATCTTTCATCTTTTCATCTTTCATTAACTTTTTTTTAACCTAATTATTATTAAATATATACATACTGGTTACTGCTGATTATTGATTTTAGAACAAAATATTTCAAATCCGATCCTTAACGATGGAAACTCAAATAAAGTTCAAATAAACTGGCAGTAAAGCTTTATCTTTTCATGTTCTCCAGCTGTCAGCAGTAAAAGCAGATTCCTGAGCTTCATGTCCTGGATTAGACAGACTCTCAGTGTTTGCTTCCAAGGTATGAACTCACTTTACCTGAGAGACCAGGCCTGCTAGGCCCCGCCCACAGTTCACCTTGAGCAACACCTCCAGCCTCAGGAAACAACAGAAACGCCACTACGGGCGGGGATCAGGTGACAGGAGCGTAAAATCAGGTCAGGCAGCGAGTTCAGAGGGAAAAACGCCTTTATTAGCAAGACGTTTAGAGATGTGTAATTAACTGGAAGCCGGCTTTGCTTTTCAAGATAATCAGCAAGTTTGACAGTGTTTGCATAGCAGCATGACATGCAAACCAGGAGGAAGACAGTCTGACATGACTGTGAAATAATTACATGTCTGCTGGTCGTTAGAAAAGGACGGCTCTTTTAGGACCAGACTGTAATTACATGACAGCAGCTTCTTTTCTTCTTGGAGATTTTAAATCCCTTAAAGTCTTTGGATGAAAATGTCAAAGATTCTCCCTGAAAAGTGATTTTATTTGAATGATCCGCTTTTAAACTCATAAATCAGACAAATTCTTTCCACACAGAGCGACATTTCAATTTAAAAAAGGATTTCTAATCTGGAACTAGAGCCTATTCTATAGCACATCTGTTTGCTGTACATCATGGTTCCCAATGCGGGGGGCAGGGAACCCGGGAGGATCGCGAGACACCCAAGTGGGGGTCATAAATGGTTAGGTTTAAGCTTATTTTATTCATCTATAGAATTCTAATAAATAAACCATTGAACTATAAAATGAACAATAATCGACATTTATTTAAAAAAATTAGTTTGTAAATGGATTAATTAGGGCAGAAAGATTAATCAATTATTGAAATAATCATCAACTAATTTAGAGTAGGAGTATAGAGACTGTAAAACAAGCCTTTAGACAGAAAAAACAACTCAGAGCAGGAAATATACCAAAACTGTAAAATAAATATATAAACATTTTGAATATAAGATAAAAAAAAAAAACTTTTTCATATGTTAATCTGCTCTATCCATGACTCTTCAAGTGGAAAAGTTTTAGTTTCACTTAGTTTAATTTCATAAAAAAAAAATCTTCTTTAAGGAACCTTTAGCTAAAAGAAATGTCTAAAGTTAAAAATTGTCTAAGTCTATCTGATTATTAATTGATTATAAAAATAATCGTTAGTTGCAGCTCTAGTATTAATATAATAATCTGCATACATTTCAAATATTCACATGTATTTCAGGGGGTTGCCCGTCTTTTTGTTATCTTTTTAAGGACCTCTGCTGTAGAAAAAGTGCATCCAGTCCTCGGTTTGGGCATCAGATCAGCTTTGCATGAAGGACCCTTTCTCCTTCGCTCTGTAACGTGCTTCTGTCTTCTCTGGCTTAAACATACGGCAGCGTTAGCCATAGCATGCTAGCTTATTACCACAGCCTTCACTTTATGAATCTCCTTCCCATTTCCCCCCAAATATGAAACTTTGATTACTCTGCCTCTGATGCTTGAACACATTTTTCATCCCCACTTTTTCCTTCCACTTAACTTTCCATTAAAACACCTGGGTGCAGACTGTGACTTGTTTAGTGATGACCTTTTGAAGGTTGCCCTCTTTTTGAAAGGAGTCAGTGATTAGAAGCTGCCAGCTCAGCATTCTTCTCTCTGATTGGCTATTTATGGATCTGCAAACTTCTTAAGAAAAGAAAAAACCTGAAATAGTCAAATGAATTTTGACTCTATATAAAAAATCCACACAGGTAAATGTAAATGAAGATTAATGTGATTTTAATTCACTAGGATGATTCCTTTTTAGTTAAGTAGAACATTATGAGCATAAAGCATATTAAACTTTAGCTCTCTAATTGGCTCTAATTGCTTAAATTAGTTTCTACGGAAACCCGTCAAAAATAGAGAATACAAACATCTGAGCCTAAGGCAGAAAAACTACAGATCCTTCCTAAAACGTACCTTTAAAAACGCTTTGTGTCCCGCTCTGCTGTCGGCCATGAAGTAAAAGCTTTCCCTATAGGGTCGACCATCCAGCCAACTTTCTCTTCCAGAACTGGTTAAACATGTCCAAACTGCACTTTTTAAACAAACACTTCTCCCTTCTGTCTCCGGCGAAGAAAAGAGACCTTTAAAGACGTGTCACCTGGTGTGAGCTGGAGTTCAGCTCCAAGTTAAACTGAAAGCATGAAAGCTGCGAGGAAAACGCTCCAGTCCGTAACGTTTGTCAATGACTCATCAAAATAATCATGCAGAAATGAAGCTTCGCTCCCTCCGCGCCTCAGATCTAATCTGGTTAGGTTGCAATAAAGAGGAAGACACAAGCAAACCAGGTCAGACTATATTAAGCAGCAGGACACGGTTACCTGCACAAACCCTTTCCTCTGCCAGGGATGACTTCGCCAACTGGAATTTTCTTTGGAAATAGAAATGTGTATTTAAACTAAAAAAGATCAAGGCATTTAAAATATGTGTATTTAAAATGACTGATAAAATCACATGGATCTTCTGACAGTACGGTAATTTGTAAATTCTTTCTGGCAGTCATTTCTTACCTCATGACCCAGTTTTAGGACCAGTTTTTCCTGTATTTCATTCATTCAAACCAAACATTTGAACCACAGCAGTTAACATGTCAGATATGTCTTACAGAATGGATCATTTACTTTCAGCTATTAGAGAATGGTTTGTTTTAGAATTGGTCAGGAATCTCCTGCAGATAGTATTTCACATATTTTAAGTATCTCATAGCGACCTATCCAGGGTGTATCCCGCCTCACGCCCAATAACCTGCATCTGGTTCTAATATTGCAGGCATTTGTGATACAGTAAGAAATTCCTTACCGTGTGCAGCTGGAATTAAATATGAGGAGGTAAAGGAAATTATGAGGAATATAAAGCCAATCAATCTGTCATGCTAATTCCTGCATACAGGCCCCAGCTAATCAGGGCTAAACCAACAGTGCAGCAGGTCAGAGTGTGGTCTGAGGGGGCCATGGAGAAACTCCAGGACTGTTTTGAATGCTCTGACTGGAACATGCTCAAAGCTGCAGCTACATATAAAAACAAGATCAATATAGATGAGTATGGCATGACTGTGTCAGCCTACATCACCAAAAGCAGTGAGAAAGTCAGCATTACAAAGAACATCAACACCCAGGCCAACCTACCACCCTAGATGATTGGAGATTCAGAAATCGCTAAAAGAACTCAGGAGACAGAGAGGCTCTGAGGACACCAAGAGCCAACTTAAACCGTGCCATCAGATCAGCGAAGCAGAACCACAGCTAGAAGATCCAGGATCTCTTCCCTGATGCCACCAGGAGGATGTGGCAAAGCATACGGGCAATTATAGACTATAACACACCCTACCTCCTGCTGGGTGTAGCTGATGCTGACTTCCTAAATGGGCTACGCAACTTCTTTGGAAGGTTTGAGGCACTAAACATCCTCCAGCAGTGAAAGCTGTTCCACAGCAGGGGGAGGAGGCACTAAACCTGGACGTAGCTGAAGTGAGGAAAACTCTGAGGAGAGTCAACCCAAGGAAGGCCCTGATAACATACCTGGGCAAGTGTATAAGGAGTGTGCAGATCAGCTGGCTGGTGTCCTCACAGACATCTTTAACACCTGGCTGGACCAATCCATAGTGCCAGCATGCTTCAAGTCTGCCTCCATTACTCCAGTCCCAAAGAAGTCTCAGGTCGCCTCCCTCAATGATTAGCGGCCTGTCGCTCTGACTCCCATCATGATGAAGTGCTTCCAAAGGCTGGTTAAAGAACACATCGTCTCCAGTCTGCTGCCAACATTCCACCCGTTCCAGTTCGCCTACCGACGGAATCGTTCCACTGAGGACGCCATCTCTGCTGCTCTCCACCTGAGCCTGGCACACCTGGAGGAGAAGAACACCCACGTGCGGATTCTGTTCCTGGACTTCAGTTCAGCTTTCAGCACCATCATCCCACAGCATCTAATGGGCAAACTGGAACAGCTGGGATTCAATACACCCCTCTGCTATTGGCTGCTAGACTTCACCAACAGACCTCAGTCAGTCCGGGTCGGACAAAACGCCTCTGATGTCATCAGTCTAGGCTTAGACTGCGTCCGACTGCGTCCCCAGGTTCACCACCGATCACATGGTGAAGTTTGCAGACGACACCAGAGTGGTGGGTCTCATCAGAGACGGCAACGACCTGGACTACTGAGAGGAGGTGGAGCAGCTGGTGGTGCAGAGATAACAGCCTGATCCTGAAGGTGGACAAGACCAAGGAGATCATGGTGGACTTCAGGAAGAACCGGCCTAACCACGCTCCACTGCTCATCAACAGCTCAGCTGTAGAGGTGGTCAGCAGCACCACATTCATCACAGACACCCTCACCTGGACTGGAAACACCACCTCACTGGTCCAAAGGGCCCAGTAGCGCTTGGACCCACCCCCCACCATCTTTCCCACCTTCTACAGAAGCACCATGCAGCCTCCACACCACGTTCAAAATGCAAGTCAAGAGTAGTTTACATGTTAAATAGTTAAAAATGTCTTTTTGTGCAATTTTTGCAGAATATTAGAATAAAATAGAAAATCCCGTTTTGTCCCACAATGGGAAATTCTGGTTTTTACAGCAGCAAACAGATAATAAATACTAATAAAAAATATTGACCTTATATCAGTGAGTCTAAGCCAAGCATTTAACATGCAGATGTCAGTGAATCTTCATTATTGCTGACAGAGCAGCTGCATAGTGTGGCAAGAGGTCTGATAGCATCAATTTAAGTACAAATGACAATGAAACTTCCTCAGTTTCCAATTTGCTTGATTTAGCAGGAAAATAAACCACGTAATTCAGAGTAAAATTTCATTGAACAGGATACTAAGCCACTAGAATCAATACTGTAATGGAAATAAAAGGGAATATTGCTCTTCTTTGAACCTTTTAGTTTCTAGTAGCTTCTATTTTGTCCAATAAAACTAGTTCTTCCAACCACAATATTTTATACCCAATGAGTCATGTTTGTTATTGCGACAGGCTAATCTAGTGGTCATAAGTGAGATGTGGACAAATCCGTACAGATCAACCAAGAAAGTTACCAAGAAAGTTCTTAAACTGCAGAAGAATTTCAGTTTTTTTATGGCTGAAATTCATAGGAAAGAAAACAGGTTCTTCTTCAACTGAGTTTGTGTATTTCTATGTAATTCAGAGTATCAGACTCTTATATTTCTCTTTCAATCAAAGTAAGAGATTAAGCCTTTTTTCCACGGCTCCACGCAGAGGATCTAATCCATGCTAATCAGATTACCGACAGCAGCTCTGAGCAGAGATGTTGGTTTGGATTGAACGACACGACAATGTATGCTGCTTTCTTGTAATCCATAAGCAGCTTAAGTTGATGGTTTGAATATGAAGCTCTAAATAGAATGAGTATAAAGCAGAAGTGGGCCGAATTTAAAAAAAGGAACATTCTGTCTTCTAATGAGCCGGTACAGTACAGAGGAAGTCAACCAAAGCAAAGTCACTCTTCGGACATTACAATGTCAACACTTTCTAATTCCTGCTTTCAATCACTGAAGTCAACAGAGGCGATCTTTGTCGTGTCCTTTACTAATTTCATAGTGATTTGAAGAAATTTATTAACTCATCCTAGTGAAACTAACGCAAACTGACCTGAACATTTATGATAGAAACAATTCCTCAAAGTTCAGACTACCTGCCTGATGCTCCTACGTTCTTCACATCCTTCACCCCAATAATAAAATGTACAGTAAGGATGAAATTCTATCTATCTTTGAGAATTAAAGAACTGGAAACTATGAAAATTGGTCCTATGTTGAAGCAAACTTATCTTTGGTTGGTTTTAGGAAACTAGAGACTATAAAAAAAAGCTTTTAGAATGAAGAAGGTAAACAATTTTAACTTAAAGTCGTAGGGAAATCATATTTAAATGTCAAATCATTATGGCTTAAACATGTATATAAATGTACTCTTTATCAGACCATATTGTCCCAAAAGTTAGAAAATTTCTATTTAAAAAAAAATCCTGTCTTAAAATCTGTGTTGTTGTTTTTTCGTTATCTTACGGAGGCCAGTTAGCCTGAACACCTAAATTCGGCCAATATGTCGCAGCTAATATACGCAACGGTTGAAATCAGAATCCTTTCCTTTCCCATTGAGTTCCGTCCCAGTGTTCACGGGGATGGACGTCTGTGTCTTCGGCAGGCGTAGAGCTAACAGAACTGGCAGCGTTGCGAAGCAAGGGCTCAAACATGTACGACTGGAAGCCTTCTACACCAAACCAAGCTTCTGCCGCCCTGGCGTCCTCTTCCACAACATCTTCGTCCCCGCTTTCCTCCTCTAAATAAAAAATGGATGATGGAGGAGACTCATTCACGACCTCCGACACTAAACTCTCCTCCTCTTGCATGTTTCCGCTGTCCATAGTGTTCCTTGACAGCGTCGTTTCTAAGTCACCAGTTTAGTGCTACTTGGTCCCAATGGAATTTCCTATTGGGAACCTGCTAGCACTAAGATGCTAACTGGTTAGCAAGATGCTTCGACAAACCGGCCACAACCAAACTTGCTTGCGAACCTTCCGCCACAGCAATCCCGCCCCCTTGATAATCGACCAATCATATTCACTTTATTCACTCGTGTAAATTCGGGCACCACTCCGGAGAATTCGGAAATGCAACGGTTGGAACAGCCGCTTCCCTACGACTTTAAAACTCCCCAACAAGCAATGGCAGTGGATATATTACCTAGGCCATCAGTGGGCACCCCTTCACTTATTCTAATTCTAATCCCTTGAAGTCCAAATATAGATATAACTCTTCCTCACCCATCACAGGTGGTCTTCCCCCCTTTTTCCTCCAAGCTGGGCTCCTTTACCAGAGCCCTGGGAGCTTGAGCGTTCTGCAAGTATCTTTGCTGTTCCTAGAAATGCACTCTTCTGGACCAAGATGTCTGATGTATTTCCAGGGATCTGCTGTAACCACTCCTCCAGTTTGGGGGCCACTGCCCTGAGGGCATCAATGACCACGGGTTCCACTGATGACTTGACCTTCCAGGTTTTCTCCAGCTCTTCACTGAGTCCCTTGTATTTCTCTAGTTTCTCATCTTCTTTTTTCCTGATGTTGCAGTCACTTGGTATCTCTATGGCAACCACAACATCCTTCCTCTCTGCTTTTTGTCTACCAACATAATGTCCGGTTGGTTTTCCATTACCTTTCGGTCCGTCTGTATCTGGAAGTCCAACAGGATCTTGGCTCGGTCACTCTCTACCACCTTTGGAGGTGTTTCCCACTTTGACCTTGGGGTTTCCAGGCCATACTCTGCACAGATGTTCCTGTATTCTATACCAGCCACTTGGTTATGGCGCTCCATGTTAGCTTTCCCTGCCAGCATCTTCCACCCTGCTGTAATGTGCTGGATTGTGTCTGGTGCTTAGGGCCTGCTCCTGTGCAGCCATGATGAGTGCCTCTGTGCTGTCCTTTAGTCCGGCCTGTCTAGCCATTGGCATGATTTCCTGATATCCGCCACTTTGGTTATGTTTCCGTGGTACATCCTGTGTAGGGGCTTATCCTGCCATCATGGAACCTCAAGCACCTCATCTTCTGTCCCCCATTGTCTGAGACATGTACTTCTTAAAACAGGCAGGAACTGTTATTTACATTTTCCAACTTGTGTTAGTCTTTGGTCTGCAACATAATTTATATACAATAGAGCAAAGTTTGAGGGTCAAATCTGGGCAGACGTATGCCTGCTTTGGTAATGCGCTGTACATCGCCATTACGATACCTTTAAATCTCATTTGCAATCCAATATGGAGTCTCAGTTTTCACAAATATACATGTCATTCACACACACACAGCACATGAGTATTTCTGGTCCATAAACAATTATAAAATAAATTACAAAGTACCAGCGGTCTTTCAATTTTACTGCATTTGTGTGGGTTTTTTGAGATTCTCCTGATGTACCCGTACTCGTACTCGTTGTCTCCCGCTTGATCCGGAACCGGGTCGCGGGGGCAGCAGACTAAGCAGAGACTCCCAGACTTCCCTCTCCGCAGACACCTCCTCCAGCTCTGCTGGGGGAAGCCCTAGGCGCTCCCAGGTCAGCCGAGAGACGTAGTCTCTCCAGCGTGTCCTGGGTCGTCCCCTGGGCCTCCTCCCAGTGGGACGTGCCTGGAACACCTCCCGAGGGAGGCGTCCAGGGGGCATCCGAAGAAGATGTCCGAGCCACCTCAACTAACTCCTCTCGATGTGGAGGAGAACCGGCTCTACACTGAGCCTCTCCCGAATGTACCTTCATACACAAATGCATTTTCTTTAAAGCAAGGATGGATGTATGAATCACATTAGTGTATTTGTGAAAACTGAGACATATTTAGCTCCATAGACCAACTCACTAACTCCTACAGCTGCTTGTTTTTCTGTTGCTATTGTTTTTTATAGCGCTTTTCAGGTGGAACATCAGTCTAAAGGACGTGAGCTGTGCTAATCTTTCACTCTTATGTGACAGAGCAAAAATCTCATCAAACAAATGTGATTAAATGTAATATGATTACCTCACTATCTGATAGACAAAACAGAAGACAGTCGTGAGTCATCAGTGAGCTGCATTTAGAAACAAGACGTGTAAAAAGACCTAAGCATCACTTTTAGGGGACAAAAACCGAGACAAGTTTGAGTCCTCTTTAAAGAAAACAAGCCAAATAATTTTTTAAATAATAAATAAGGAGCTGAAAATATCAGACTGGAAGCTTTTTCCATCTTCCAACAGGGCTTAGCATTTGAATCAGCTCCAGTTAAACAATAAACTAATAAAAAATGGCCTCACAAAGAGGTAACCTGACCTCTACAGTCAGCAGGTACCAGCATGACCATAACACCCCCCCCCTCGCTGACCGAGGCTCATGCTGGGACTGTGAGTTATGGCAACGCAGGATTAGCTCTAAGGTTACCTCAGTATAATAGCTCTCATTTTGTTTGACAAACAGTTCATGATTAACATAATGATGGACTCTTAAAGGTTTGGACTGAAGCACGACTCGTTTACAGTAAACATGGCGGCGGGTTCGACACTCGTGATCAGATAAACACGCTCGACCTTGATTGGACAGCGCAGGAGAACAGAGACATTGAGAGCCTCCAGTCAGGTGGTCTTCCTGCCAACTATTCAACCCGTTGACTTTGAAGCCCTTCAGCTAATTCCTGAACATGAGCCTGGAGAAAAAAAACCTCCTGGTGTTTCCATGAGGGCTTCCAACACCTACATTCAGCAGCCAATCAGAGGCGTTCTTACTGCCACACCCCTCAGTCCACATGGAGAAGGTCAGAGGCTTGGGTTTTACCTCATCGCTGTAATTTAGTAGGTTAATCTACAAAATAAAGTAAACCTTGAGATGACATGATGTGAACTGGTGCTATAGAAATAAAATGAATTGAATTAAATTACAAAGTATTTCTAGAGATTTATTCATGATATAAAAACCTTAAAGTTAGGTTAACTCTTTTTATAGCAGCGAAAAGAAGGACATTAATCGATAAAAATCTGTTATATTCTCATTTACAGTTCAATTTGAAGGGTTTAAGGAGGATTTTTGAGCAGCTAAATAGGAAAAAATATTAATGAAAAGTCAAAAAGTATTTATTCAAAACATTGTTTTGTTTAAAAAGTGATGAAATAAATCTTTTGAAGTGCAGAATGCCACAAAGCATAACGTCTGTGAAAAAATAAAATATTTTAACAGGTAACATACATAATAAAAAAAGACTATATTTTATGTAAACAAAAAAAGACATTATAAAAAAACACATTTAACTGTTTATAAAGTTTTCTTCAGTCTTTTGGGAAATGTCTTCAGCGTCTGTGTGCAGCAGATCTATTTTTACGGTCGTCCCGTTAGCTGAGGGCGATTCACTGAAAATCTTCGGGTTCATTTTCACGCCATACACATCTGCAGGAATGCTGATATTTATTTATTTCTACTTTTATCTTTATTGTTTTTGACAATAAAATAAACAATGAGCTGATTTCATCCCTCTGAGCATCAGCAAGGTACAAAACGAAACAAAACCGGAGACGGCTACCGGTCGCCGCGATACAAAAGTCAGACAGTTTCCGAGGCTAATTTATATCTTATCTATTTTTCCAATTTTTCTTTAAATTGAGCTTTTTCTGTCTTAAAACGAAAGTAATTCTTTCTATAGTGAAGATTTCCTCCACAATGTCAGGACTGCTGCTGTTTTACACTTTAGTCCACCTTGCAGCTCTGCAGACGTTATTTTAGCATCCAGGGGCGACAGATTTTATGAGAAAAAGCCCCTTTTTGAAGAGTTCCCTGCCACATGTTAATTACTTTTATGTTTTATATATATCGCAGTTTTCCCTCGACTGCTTACTTTGTATAAATTCACGCTCTTTTGTCGGTTCAGTTTTAACTAAACGAGGTGGTACGTTTTGGCATTATGCTAACTTTCTGATCCTTGTTTACTTTTTTAACCAACGACAAGCAGATATTTACAGTTTTATAGTTTAAAGTTATTAAAACCATTTTCGATAAGAAGTTTTTCAATGTTTCAATAATTAATTTCTTCTTTTTTTTATTTCCGTTTACAAAACATATTCGCTTGCAACAATAATGGAACAAAGCTGCCTCCATACATTAAGGCCGTAACAACTTCAAGCAATATTTACTCTTTAGGGAATGTTTTCCTTAGAAACAGGTCATTAAATGTCACTATTCCCAGTATCCCCCCCCCCAACCACTATCACTACAGTTAGTATTGTCAATAAACTCTAATGAGTCGGGCCAGATGTTTACGTACGGCACTGTGTTATAAAAGAAAGAAAACATTTTTACTTTACCTATGATTATTCTTCAGACACCTGATGTCTGTATTTAGTAAAACAGGTTCAGATCATAGAAGGCTGTCGATGCTGTTGTTGTAAATATGAGCTCGGCTACAGGAAGCAGCATCTGGCCATGCTGGTATCGAGCCGACCCACAATAAACCCCCCAGTATTGTTTTAGCACTTGACTTTTGTGTGCAGATTCAACAGAGCGGATAATGATGTAAACATCGGGATACGGGACGCAGCTTGTTTTTATCCCACAGAGGCTCAGCAGGATGGAGGTCTGTAGCGTTGTCTCTCTGTTCCTCCAGGAAGGAGTCTGGCTTTAAGTTGCTGTGCATCATCCTGCACAGCCCACAGCATAACTCTGCCTCTGCCGGTTCTCCTCGGAATATTAAGGCATCCTGATCCCATATATTTTATTAAACTCACTTTAGTGAGGGAAGAAAAGTTTGATTTTATACTTTGAAACCACACTAGAAACTTTTTTCATCATACAGATATTGCAGCTTTGAATATTGATACCGATATCAA
Source organism: Cyprinodon tularosa (assembly GCF_016077235.1). Lineage (NCBI taxonomy): Eukaryota > Metazoa > Chordata > Actinopteri > Cyprinodontiformes > Cyprinodontidae > Cyprinodon > Cyprinodon tularosa. The sequence goes on along the minus strand of NW_024039736.1, from coordinate 3,163 downwards.
CAGGAATTATACGTAGTTTTATGAATGATTCATGTTTATTCCTCCAGTATAAATCCTGCTGTTTAAAACCACTTTTATAGAAGTTAGAGGATCAACTTCAGCTTTTTACTGCAGTAAAAGTGTAAAATAACATTTTAAAAACTACTTAAAGTATAAAAGTAATGCAGGAAAAACTGTTAATGCCAGAAGTTTTCCCGCTCTACCTTATTAAAGAAACATTTTTCTATAGTTCTGGATGAAAACTTCCTTAGACTTTATTTTCTTCGTTTTATAACTAATGGTACCAACGTCACATTTAACTTTGCATTATCTTGAAAAACTATTTATTTTGGTTTGTGGTGAGCAACAGGTTGTGGCAGCACCGAGTCCAACCACAAAGAGATTAATTGATGAAAATAATGATTTTGATTTGATTAAATTAATGAAATAATCATCAAATTAGTTGATGATTATTTTAATTATCTGATTAATCGCTTTAATCCTACTTCAGATGCACGCTGATAAAATCTGATATGAATTATTTGGCTGATATTGAGATAATTTCTGATATCAATATCAGATCGTGACACGACTGGGAACTTATAGACGTTAAATAGTCAAAAAGGAGCATCTGGAAATATGTCAGCCATCTAAGGAAATGGTTTTCTTTTTCAAACTGTTTAAATCCCTAAAATTAAAGTTTAAATATGACTGCATTAGATTATTGAAAAAAATGAATGATTGAATCATTTGGTGAGGCTTCAAACTGTCAAATTTTCTTTGCTTTGCTCTGTTTTGTTCTCTAGATTTACATCATTCTTGTATTTTTAGTTTTGCTGTCCCCTAGTGTCCTTTCCTTTCCCCTTAGCTCCTTGTAGTTACTCCTGTCTACACCTGCTCCCTGTTAGCCGATCATTCCTCTCCTCCTGTTCAGTTACTTGTTGCTGGATCCTTGTCATTCTTTTGGTTTATTCCTCCCTCGTGTCTCACAGTGTTTTGTAGTGATGCTGAGATGAAGCCTCGTTGAACCATTTGGCCAAATTGCTTCAACGATCCCCACAGTTCATAAAGCTTCATGTGAACATGTCACCGCCTACTGGTGGAGTGCAGAACTACAGTTATACAACAACAATCCCAGATTATATTACTACATTAATATAATCTGGGATTTTTTTACAAATTTTTTTCTTGTTGTTTTCCCATTTATGTTCCTTTGAAATTGTTCATGATTGGTGTGTATAATAAAATCGTTTGTAAGTTGTTTTGTGTGTAAAAGGAAAGAAATTTTTTAAGATTCACAGATTTTCGGCCATTTTAGTGAAATAAGCTCAAGCAGACAGTGAAAGTTTTTGTGCAAATTGGGCAATGATGAGCAGAATGAAAGATGTTAGTCACTTGTATTCAAAAATAATAGTTTTTTTTTTCACAGTTTTTGGTTTTAATCTGGAAGGAACCAATAATTTGGTTAAACCAGCCAATCTAATTTGGCAGTGTTTTTACCCAATCTATATTTGTACTCGGGCAAAGCAATACAAATTAGTCACAGTATTATAATCCTGCTGTTTTAAAAATAAAGCTGTCATATGTGGACGAACTGTAAATATCCATGCAACTTTTTCTTCCTTTGGCACCTTCTTCTTCTTCTCTTTTTGAGAATCAATAAAGTCAGTAAATCATTCAATCAATCAATCAATCAATCAATCAATCAGTTTCAAGTTTCTATCTGAAGGTTTAAACGTCCTGTATTTACACCTTGTGGCCAGAGTGGCCGCTGTTGAGTAACATTACAGCAGTGATGTCATGATGCTCTGTCTCCACTTTAAAACAGGTAAATAAAAAACAAAGTGAAGCTTTTTTACTGACATTCTGCTTCATTTAATGACCTTTGACCTTCCATCTAAATGTTAGCTTCACATTCTTCACTGAAACGTGACATCTGGGCTGTTCTGACGCCTCAGAAATACCACATCCTCCACCTGTAGCACCCCGCTGCTCCTCGTGGTATCCTGTCACCGTGGGACAAGAAAAACCCTCCACGTGCTCCCACGAGCCCCTTCAGAAGCATTGAGCCGCGAGGCAGTGAGTCCTCGGTCCGCTGCGGCTTCATCATGTGATGCTGCTGATGTCAGTTTGAGCTGAGAGGCTTTAAAATGGGAACAACACAGATGTCCGCGCTCTCTGCGGGCACCTGAACGCAACATAGAATGTCTTTAAAGGCATCCGACAAGGGCACGCGCCGCCAGTTTCCGTTTGTCTTTAAGTATCAACAAGCTCAACCTAAATAAATAAATAAACACCAATAAAGCTCTTACTGACCCCCCCCCCCCTCCAGTGTTACCTCCTTCCGGATGAAATGCTGAGTGCCGGCTTCGTGACCTTGCCGTAGAAAGATGCGTGTGTCCGTGGGAACGGCTGGAGGAGAGGTTTCCTGAGTGGGGCTGGAGCTGCGGAGGGCGGCGCTGCGCTGCGCGGCGCTGCGCGGCGCTGCGCGGCGCTGCGCACACCCGGCAGACAGGGCGGCTAAGACCGGCTCCATCATCGTCATCATCATCATCATCAATTATTCCTCCATGCTGCAGACAGAGCTGCTGGGAAACTGTTACAAAAGCAGAAAGAAAGGGAAATAATGTCTGCTTAGATTTCTGTGCATCTTCCATCCATCCTCCTTTACTGCAGCTGGAGCTGTGAGGAAAGTCTGTGTGTGTGGGGGGGGGGGGGGGTTACTCTGAAGGTGGAGGCTGATGGAGTCCTTATTAGGGTTCAATATGTTCCAAAAATGAGCTTATTGGATGTTTTCCTATAATTAGGAATGGATGGATGGATGGATGATGGATGATATGGATGGATGGATGGATGGATGGATGGATGGATGGATGGATGGATGGATGGATGGATGGATGGATGGATGGATGGATGGATGGATGGATGGATGGATGGATGATGGATGGATGGATGGATGGATGGATGGATGGACGATATGGATGGATGGATGGATGGATGATGGATGGATGGATGGATGGATGGATGGATGGATGGATGGATGGATGGATGGACGATATGGATGGATGGACGATATGGATGGATGGATGATGGATGGATGGACGATATGGATGGATGGATGATGGATGGATGATGGAAGGATGATATGGATGATGGATGGATGGATGATGGATGATGGAAGGAT